>NC_133534.1:72498525-72803525 GCF_048544455.1 Silene latifolia
GTCACCCATTTAACCCTAGCTAAGAGACTACTCACTCATTATCATGTTGATCATGCTGGCAAGGTTGTCAATCATACCAACAATATGAAACATGATGAATAAAAGAAAGTAATTAACAATAATTAAAAAGGGATTAAGAGATTATACCTACTAATGATTCCAATAATAAAGCAAAGATAAAAGAAGTACTTGAATGCTTGATTGAGAGGTTGTCAATCTCCCAACAATAACCCAAATAATCTTCAATTACCCAAAATAAAGGATGAACAAAAGAGATTAAAGAACTAAAACTTGGATTAAAACTTGATTTATACTTGATTACAATATTAAAGAGAGATTTGATTGATATTAACTACCTAATTATTGATAAGAAGAACATGCTCCTCTAATTAGACTAATGGGGTATTTATAGTGGAAATTAGGGAGGATGCATTAGGGTTAACTAAGGGCTAAACTAGTAATTACACTTTTTAGATTGAGCAAGGAGGAGCCGGTATTTTTTGAGAGAAGGGCTTCTTTCTTCGTAGCTTGGAGAAGACAATTCGTGCTGGAGCCGAATCCGGGCGGAATAAGGTCGGGACGGGCGGATTCTGGCGTTGGAATCCGAGCGGATTCAAGGGAATCCGGGCGGATTGTGGAGGTGGAATCCGAGCGGATTAGAGCAAAGCCGCTCGGATTGTGCAGCTGCGGGATGGACGGATTGGTGACAATCCGCTCGGATTGTCACTCAGCAACATATCTTCTTCTTTTCTTCCCTTTTCTTCATAAATTCCTTGGGGATTTCCTTGGGGACTCAAGGATACTTTCTCAACATTGCTCTTCTACTATAATATGTACAAAGGCCTTCTAATCTTGTCTCTCCTTGATGCTTGGTCATTAAATTCGATCAATTTAGTCTCGTTTTGCCATGAAAATGCAAGATTCTTACTCCTTTCCTACCAAGGGATCAAAATCTCAAAGAATATGCAAAACAAAGAACTAAAGATAAGAAATGACCCAAATATGCACTAAAAAGCATGGGAACAAGGCTAATTCGGGGGCTAAATATGCGCTAATTATGGTCACATCAAATATCCCCAAACCGAACCTTTGCTCGTCCCGAGTAAAGAGGTGACAAAGAATAGGACCAATACTAACCTATCCTAATAATATAGCCGATATGAGACAATTAGCGGGTCTCACTCCGCCCCTTCAACTCACGACAAGACAACCATGAGGTAGGATGCCTTCTTGCAAGGCAAGGTGGGTCTTGCCAAAATGGCGACACATCCAAACTTTAAGCACACAAAAACACATAATGGATGCATCTACAAAAATAATAGCCACTCCCTCATCAAGTGGCGGAGGCACTAAAGAGGAACAAATTTAAGAGCATGTAATCCTTCACAAATACTAGTTCAACAAATTACTAAGTCTAAGAGGATGGCACTAAAGCACCTCCAAATGGTGTTAAACTAGACTACTTTCGTCCTCAATTTCCAAATGCTTTCGTCAAGAGCGATCGGATGGTGGTGGAATGATGATCCCTATGATGCTAGTAGCATATGACATGACAAGTCTCGAATTCTCTACAAAAGTAAAAGTCATGGATCGTCCCAAACTCGACCAAGTGGCTTGACAAAAGGCTTTTGGGAATGAAATGCTCAAATCTTTATTCACAACGGTGGATATGACTAGTATTCAAAATTGTCCTCATTTCACTTTCACATTTCAAAAATTTAAGATGGGGTTTGTCTCTTCCGGGCTAGTGTCCTTTGCTTTCGCCAATCGCTTATTAGGCAACCGGTTAACCTCTAGACAATAGCTTTTCGGGGTGATAGTCACTCTGTCTCTGGGCGGCCGAATTCACAACCGTATGGGGGCCCAATTCAATGGATCCCGCACCAAAGCACATCGAAGTGGTACGCCTCCATCAAAACAACTTAAATTTCTCAACTTTCAACAATTCATAACATTTGAGGTTTCCTTGGCATTACATTACTTCCACATGACAAATTTTCTTTGAAATGAGCACTTCAAGCTTATTGATAGAAAATATTTTTGGGTTGCCTTACCACAAGGTCCAACAAGGTCACCTAGACAAGTTAACCAAGTCCACATCGCATCACGGGGTTGGATAGGTGACTCACATGCAAACCCTTGACTAGGCTTTGGGTCATGGGTAAAAAGACACTAGTATGACACTATCTAGGGTGTTTTACAACCATTCTAGTAGGCAAAGTCTTAAGTTGAACAAGTATTTGTAATGGCTTAGTTGCTCTTGTCAAAGTTCCTAAATAGGCATTTTTCAAAACATTTCTAACATGCAACTACATGCCATGATGCAACTAATATAAACATCCTAATGCAAGTGATTCTATCAACTAATATGACATATAAACTAAATGCAAGTCCTAAGTTCACATTGTTATACCGCATCAATCAAAATAAAACCACATAGTCATTAACATAAAGAGGAAAAAGGAGATTGGAAAGATCATACCATGCGGTCTTCAATATCCTCATGTCTCGGATGTGGCGTAGTCAATCAATGTGAACAAGGATAGAACAAACACAATATATACAAGACAATATATACAAGACTACAAAAAGGAAATAAACATGTTTTTGGGTTTTCAATTTTCAAATTTTTTTATGATTTTTGAGATTTTTCAATTTTTTTGGATTTTTGAATAAGAGTTAAATGTTAGAATTCCCATCCCCACACTAATATGGGCATTGTCCTCAATGGCCAAAATGATGGAAATTATGCAAAGATGATGCATGATTTCTATACTAAATGCAATCTATACTAAGCTACACTACATGATGCATGGTTTTTGTTATGACGGAGAGGATAATTTAGATTACCTCCCGTTGTGTATGCATTAACTTCCCCAAACCGAGTGAGACACTATTGCTAATGTCCAAGGATGGGTGTAGTTCATGCACACACTATGCTATGCATGAAACTAATTTGTCATTTTGGATTTTGAAAATGGGAACAATAAAATGAGAACACCTCAATGGTACCGAGGTGTGAGTCCTCTAATGGTGCTAGGACTACTCCAACAATGATCAAAATTATATTTAAAACAAAGAGAGAAATAGACAAACCATGAGAGGGTAGGAATCTCCAAGGCTTGCTAATCTTCCATCATGCTATCACCATCACTTTCCTCATTAGAAGTGGCCACATTGCCACTTTCCTTGTCATTTGCTTCTTCACTTTCTTCCTCATCTTGCTCATCATCATCTTCACCATCCTTTTCTCCTTCACTTGATTCTTAATCAATGTTGTCATCAACTTCTTCATCATAACCAACAACCTCATTGTCACCCAAAATGACCCTAGATGCACCCGGAAATAGGACTTCTCTATCCGACCAACTAGGCAAAGGACAAGATGGATCAAGTAGTTCTTGCCTAGCTAAATGTAGGAGGGGTGGATATTGAGCCAAGTAAGCATTTTTCCGATCTTCAAAGGCTTGCTTGTGCATTGCTTACATGAGAAAAGTCACATAATCTTTTCTAGCTTCAACTCCTTCCGGCTTGAACTCTTCATACTCAAATGGGTAAGGTGGTATGACAATGGAAGAGAAGGGCATTTCAAGATCACCCTTTTGTTGTTGAATAATATACTCGGCCTCTTTGGAAAGGGGAAGTAGATAATTGGTCCGGTGGACGCTTAGACGACAAATATTTGAAGGCAAGGTGAACGATCTAGCTTCACTAGTGAGCCATCCATACTTAGTGTCAAGGGGGTTATGAGCAACCCACTTGAACTTGTGTATCATAGTATGCATATCAACAAGATGGCCACCCTCCTTTGCTTTGTACTTGTTATCCTTATTGAAGTTAGGATCAAAGTGCTTAGCTAGGATAGTGACTAGGCCGCCATTGACAATAACGGTTGTGCCCTTCTTCCCACAATCAATGTTGAGCCATCTATCTACCAAGAGCCTCAAAGAATTGTAAGGCTTGGTGTGTACTCTTCCGATGTTCAAAGCCGATTTAAGGAGAATAAAATCAAGTTTGGTGAAATGGTTGGTATCTTTCCTTGCAATTATGGTGTTACCCACGACCTTGTGCCATACTCTTATGCCCGGATGGTGGACCAAAAGAGCACGACTCGCATGAAAATCCTCAAATTTCTTCCCGGAGATTGCCTCCCAAAGAGGTTCGGGGTCATACTTTCCATAATTCTTAAAATAACGCGGTTCATCACTAAGACCCAAAATTTCACTCAATTCCCTAAAGGTAATGCGTCTACTAACATTAGCTAGACGAAACTCGAGATTCTCCCTATTCTCAACTTTGGTGACTTTCAAGGAACTCAGAAATTCCAAGGTAAGGGAGGGGTATGTCAATTCCTTTGTTTCAAACAATTTCTTCAACCCAATGGCATTGAAAAAGGCTCTAGTTTGCTCACGAACACCCAATTTTTCTAAGGTATCTTCACATATAAATTTGGTGGATTGTAATGACTTCATAGCAAACTTGACAAAGGTATTTCTATGGGTATCGGAAATAAAAGTTACCTCCGGATAATGCAGAAGTTGATCAATTTCCGGAGTAGAAGGTGTTGTTGCTCCCATAGAAGGTTGTTGTTGTTGTTGCACTTCCAAGTTTGGTGTTGCTACCACCATAGCCAATGCTTTCTTTGTTTGAAGAGCCTTTTGCCTTTGTGAGAGTGCCTTAGCCTTTGGTGCCTTTGTTGCTCCCTTAGTCCTTGCCATTGATGAACTAACCAAGAAAAGAATGAAAAATCTTCAATTTGTAGTATACCCAAATCGATTTGAAGGTGAAAGGCTTTGCCTTTATGAAATAAAAAATCGACTCAAAGGTTGAAGATTTTATGCTTGGTTTTGATTTTTATTGAAGAAGGATTGATTGATTTGTTGTTGGAAGGATGATTTGATTTGTTTTTGGTGAATGTTGTTGAGGGTTTTTGTTTTTGTGATGGAGAGGATGAGGGTTTTGATGTTGTGGGTAGTGTTTATGAATGAATGAATGAATGAATGAAGGTGGGAGGGGTTTTAAAGAGACCGAAATTTTCGAATCTGCAGGGGCAATCCGTGCGGATTCTGCCCAATCCGTGCGGATTCTGCTCTTTCTGGGCTTTACAAAACTCGCCTAAAGACGGGCGGATTCTGATGAAGATGCTCGAATTTGCTTGACACGGGACGGGCGGATTTGCTTGAAGACGGACGGATTCCAGTCCAGAAAATTTTGCTTGTTTTCCTCAGCTGCAAAGACGGACGTCTTTCTTTCAAGACGGGCGGATTCTTCAAGACGGGCGGATTGCTGCTCAGGACGCCCGGATTCAGTCACAGTCAAGAAATTTTCAAAATTCAGCTCAGTTCAGGACGGGCGTCTTTTCTGCAATACGCTCGGATTACTGAAGACGGGCGGATTCTGTGGAATCCGCTCGGATTCTTCCCCTGTGTACACGGATTCAGTTCCATCCGTGCACAATGCATTTCCCTTACCATTCTTCCATTCTTTCTTCAAGTTTTGTGTTCTTCATTGTGGGGGCACTACTAGGCATGCATAGCCTAGGCAATTGTCATCCCCACACTAATCTAAAAGCACTACACATCAATTGAAATTGTTAGTCCCTCCCTCACTTCTCTCAAACATGACAATTATTTTGATCAAAGTAAATAAAAATCCAAAGATGACAAAAATGCAATACAAGAATTGAAATGTAAGTTAGGGAGTTAGAAATATTTACAAGTGGTGGTTTAGGGAGGACTCCACCAAACTCTCATTCTTGATGAGATGTCAAGGGGGCATGTCCAAGGTGTTGTTGATGTTGCTCAACACCTTGAAGAAGTAATCAAAGGCTTGTTCATTATCATGGTAGAGGTCTTCAATAGACCTTGGCCTTTGTTGTTGGTCTTGATCGATGGCATTACCAATGTAGGGATTAAAAATCCCGTCAAATTCGTCGTCCCAAAGACCACAAACTTCATTAAGTTGATCATTGAAAATCTCTTGCTTAGATGGAGACAACTCTCCCAATTTCTTCTCTTGGCCAATGAGGCCATCCTCTTCTTCCTTGATTGATTTTGATGAGCTTTGCAAGCTCTCCTTGTCACAATTCACTTGCTCTTTGAATGGATCATCTTCAATTTTCTTCTTCCATTGGAGTTCCGATTTCTTCCTTTCATCCTTTCGGCTATAATGATCAATCACGAAACATGGTTCATGCAAACGAGGAGCTCTCATAGTCTTGTCAAGATTAAAACTTATGCTTTCATCTCCCACTTTTAGAGTGAGCTCACCATGTTTCACATCAATCACCGTACCCGCGGTGTGTAGGAAAGGTCTTCCTAGGATGATTGGAATGTTGGAATCTTCCTCCATATCAACAATGACAAAGTCCACCGGGATGAAAAACTTCCCAATTCGCACGGGGACATCTTCCCATATCCCTAATGGTGTCTTCGTCGATCTATCGGCCATTTGGAGTGTGATATTGGTGCATTTAAGCTCTCCCATCCCCAACCTTTTACTCACCGAGTACGGCATAACACTCACACTAGCCCCTAGATCACATAAGGCTTTGTTGATCGTTGTGTCGCCAATGGTACACGGTATTGAGAAGCTTCCCGGATCCTTTAGTTTTGGAGGTGAACTCCTTGAAGTATTGCACTACTCACCTTAGTGAAGGCGATAGTCTCAAGCTTCCGGATCGACTTCTTCTTTGTGAGGATATCTTTCATGTATTTCGCATAGGCCGACACGTGATTGATTAATTCCGTGAAAGGAATTGAGACTTCCAAATTCTTCACAATTTCCATGAACTTTCCATGTTGATCATCAAATTTGGGCTTGGCTTGACGACTTGGAAAAGGGAGTCTAATCACAATGGGCTCCTTCTCCTTGGCCTTGTCTTCATTTTTCTTTGAACTTTCTTCTTTTGATGATTCTCCATCTTTGGAGTTTTGCACAATTTCTTACTTTTCACTAGCTTCCACAACTTCATCCTCAACTTGCTTCTTCGGTGCTTCATACCTTGTACCACTTCTCAAGTGAATGGCACTAACCGTTTCATGTCTAGGGGGATTACTTTGAGGTGGTAATTGCCCCTTTTGTCTTTGTGAGCTTGAAGATGCTAGTTGAGTCAATTGTGTTTCCAACATCTTGGTGTGAGCTAGAATGTTGTTGATGGTGGTTTCCTATGCTTGGCTATCTTTTTGCATTTGAGTGAAAAATTCTTGTTGATTCTTTTGCATTTGGAGGACCGCTTTTTGGACATCAAAACCTTGGTCATTTTGGTGATTGTATGGATTTTGATTTTGGTAACCTTGGTTTTGATTGTAAAAGGGTCTTTGATTTTGGTTTCTCATGGGTGATGGAGTGTATGTTGTTTGAGGGTTTTGAACATTTTGGCTTTTGTATGAGAGATTTGGATGGAATTTGGTGTTTTCATTGTAAAAGTTGGAATAAGGGGTACCACTCTTGTATGCTTGGAAAGCATTCACTTGTTCATTTGTTCCCCTACATTCACCTTGGTCATGTCCCAAAGTTCCACAATTCTCACATATCCCACTTGGGATTGATGAGGATGCCGTCATGGCATTAACATGATGCTTTGATGATTTTGAGTTTTCCTCAAGTCTAGCCATAGCTTGTTCAAACTTCAAGTTGATTGTGTCAATGTGAGCACTAAGTTGAGCACCCAATTGAGTAACGGAGTCCACTTCATGCTTTCCTCCTCTAGTAGCCTTGCGAGGTCTACTATATTGTGAGTTATGGACCGCCATTTCCTCAATCTTGTTCCATGTTTGATTGTCATCAACTTCGGTGAACATTCCATTTGATCCCATATTGAGAATGTTCCTAGAATCTTCATATAAACCATTCCAAAATTTTTGTACCAAAAACCATTCGCTAAGTCCATGGTGAGGACATGAGCGACAAATTCCCTTAAACCGCTCCCAAGCTTCATGCAAAGACTCTTCATCCCTTTGCTTAAAACCCGTAATTTGAGCTCTTAGCATGTTAGTCTTTTCCGGTGGGTAGAATTTTTTGTAGAAAGCTAGAGCCAACTTCTTCCAAGAATCTATTCCGAGGGTGGCCTTATCAAGGCCCTTCAAGCATTGCTTTGCGGTGCCGATTAAGGAAAAAGGAAATAAGACCCATCTAATTTGGTCTTGAGTCACGCCCGTTTGAGAGATTGCATCACAATAGTCGCAAAAGGTTTCCATAAGAGAATGAGGGTCCTCACTAGGCATCCCCCCAAATTGGCTCCTCTCAACTAATTGGATGAAGGCGGACTTGGCAATAAAATTTCCGGTTAGATGTTGCGGTGTAGGAGTACCATTTGGTAGATTCTCCTCGGTGGGTACGGAGTGTGACGATAATTTAGGCATTGTAGGTGGATTTTGTGGGGTATTGTGTAATGGGTTCTCTTCTCCTTCTATTGCGAAAGGATTGACAAACTCACTAGTGGGTTGAACAACTTCACTAATACCTCTTAAATTCCTCCTAACAAGTCTCCTATTGTTCGTCAAGGTTCTTTCGATTTCACGGTCAAAAGGTAACAAATCACCTTGTAACCTTCTAGACATGAAAAATATCAAACAACTCGAAAACAATTAGAACAAACCTTGAGGAGTTTTACTTCCCCAAGGTGAAGAAAGACACAACTAATAACAATAAAAAGAAATCTAAATCAAACAAACACCGTCCCCGGCAACGGCGCCATTTTTGGTGCGAGTCCGTTTCGTGTTCACAAATTAAGATGTGGTCGTTGGGTCACGGTCGAATCAAAACACAATTTATAGCTTCACAAACAACTCTACAATTAGTAAAGAGGCAAGTAAAGGTCGGATCCCAAGGGACGGGTATTGAAATGAGATTTCTATTGCAACTAGTGGTGTCTAAGGGGTGTCACAAATTGGGTTGATGTAGAAGGTCACTTGATCGGTCCGTTTCGTATTCACAAATAAATAGATGTGGTCGTTGGTCACGGTCGAATCAAAACACAATTTATAGCTTAACAAGCAACTCTACAATTAGTAAAGAGGCAAGTAAAGGTCGGATCCCAAGGGACGGGAGTTGAAATGAGATTTCTATTGTAACTAGCGGTGTCTAAGGGGTGTCACAAATTGGGTTGATGTAGAAGGTTACTAAACTAGAATAACAATGAAAATAAACAAGCAAGATGAATAAAAAGGGGTGTAAACAATTGATTAAAGGCACTAGGGTGTCATGGGATCATAGGGGAATCATGGGATATGATCATACAAACATGTTCTCAAATTATAAGCAAGCAATTATTGTTGTGATGGATTGAGTTGGGTTATATCTTACAATCCTAGGAAAGTTTGGGTCCCGGAGCCGAATCGATTAGATTGTACAACACCTACAAGTCGACTTAATCTTCCCTACTCAACAACATGCATGGTCTAATGAGACTCGAGTTGGGTTATGTATTACAAGTCTCATTGAAAAGATAGGAGATGATAGTAAATGCAAGGATTCATAGGCTTAGCATTTCATCAAGTATAACATGTGCATGAGTTGAGATCAAAACAAGCAAGCAAATAAAGCATGAAAGCATATTAATTTAAGCATGAATCATTCCCCATGTTGGTTTCCCCTAATCACCCATTAACTCTAGCTAAGAGACTACTCACTCATTATCATGTTGATCATGCTAGCAAGGTTGTCAATCATACTAACAATATGAAACATGATGAATAAATGAAAGTAATTAACAATAATTAAAAAGGGATTAAGAGATTATACCTACTAATGATTCCAATAATAAAGCAAGAATAATAGAAGTACTTGAATGCTAGATTGAGAGGTTGTCAATCTCCCAATAATAACCCAAATAATCTTCAATTACCCAAAATAAAGGATGAACAAAAGAGAGATTAAAGAACTAAAACTTGGATTAAAACTTGATTAATACTTGATTACAATATTGAAGAGAGTTTTGATTGATATTAACTACACTAATTATTGATAAGAAGAACATGCCCCTCTAATTAGCCTAATGGGGTATTTATAGTGAAAATTAGGGAGGATGCATTAGGGTTAACTAAGGGCTAAACTAGTAATTACACTTTTTAAGTTGAGCAAGGAGGACCCGGTATTTTCTACGAGAGAAGGGCTTCTCTTTTCGTAGCTTGAAGAAGGCAATCCGTCTTTGTGAAGAAATCCGGGCGGAATAAGGTCGGGACGGCCGGATTTGGGCGATGGAATCCGAGCGGATTCTGGGAATCCGGACGGATTGTTGAGGGGAATCCGAGCGGATTACTCGCAAGGGACGCTCGGATTGTGCGGGACGGACGGATTGCGGGCAATCCGCTCGGATTGTCGATCGGATAGTAACTTCTTCTTTTTCTTCCCTTTTCTTCATAAATTCCTTGGGGATTTCCTTGGGGACTCAAGGATCTTTCCTCAACATTGCTCTTCTACTATGATATGTACAAAGGCCTTCTAATCTTGTCTCTCCTTGATGCTTGGTCATTGGATTCGATCAATTTAGTCTTGTTTTGCCATGAAAATGCAAGATTCTTACTCCTTTCCTACCAAGGGATCAAAATCTCAAAGAATATGCAAAACAAAGAACTAAAGATAAGAAATGACCCAAATAAGCACTAAAAAGCATGGAAACAAGGCTAATTTGGGGGCTAAATATGCGCCAATTATGGTCACATCAAATATCCCCAAACCGAACCTTTGCTCGTCCCGAGTAAAGAGGTGACAAAGACTAGGGCCAATACTAACCTATCCTAATAATATAGCCGATATGAGACAATTAGCGGGTCTCACTCCGCCCCTTCAACTCACAACAAGACAACCATGAGGTAGGATGCCTTCTTGCAAGGCAAGGTGGGTCTTGCCAAAATGGCGACACATCCAAACATTAAAGCACACAAAAACACATAATGGATGCATCTACAAAAGAATAGCCACTTTCCTCATCTAAGTGGCGGAAATTATCTACAAGGGAAGCAATTCAAGGGTACACAATCCTTCATAGATGCAATTTTTTCAAACTACTAAGCCTAGAAGTATACCAATAAATCACCTCCAAAATGTGTCAAGCTAGGGTACCTTTGTCCTCAATTGTTAAATGCTTTTGTCAAGAGTAGACTCCCTATGGCGTTAGAAACACTGGAGGATCGCAGAATTCCCCCTCTTGCCTAGACAAGAAGAAGGGTCGTCCCCTCTCTACCATGCACAAAAATGGATATGATGGATAAAGGGATCGATAGATATTTGAGTTTCACTTTGGGAGTTTGTTTTTGTTTTTTTTTTCCCCCCAATTTCTTGTGGCATTTGACATTTGAGAACACTTTCTTTGCCATTTCTTTTTGATTTTTGGCATTTCAATACTTGACAATTTTTTTTGCATTTCTTTTTGAACATTTTCAAAGTCACCCCAATTAGTAACGAGGGTGCCTTGTATTTGAAGCTTAGGAGTCTATTTTTGCTCCTCTTTTCTTTTGATGCATTTTTGCAAACTTTCTTTCACTTTTCATTTCATTGAATTCAAATTGATTTATTTTTGTGCCCATTCCCTTTGATGAAAAAAATGTGGTAGAACATGGATGATGGTTGTATGCATGGTTTCAAGGGTCACCTTGGAATAAACGGTAGCCAAGGAGTTATCACACCACAAGGTACTCTTGACTAGGCCTTAATCCATGGGTCAAAAGATACTAGCATGACACATCCTAGGGTGTTTTACAAGTATTCTAACAAGCAAAGTCTTAAGAAGAAAAAGCATCTACTAGGGCCTATATACACTTGTCAAGCTTCCCAAGTAGACGGTTTCGCAAAATTTTCTAACATGCAAACTACATGCCATGATGCAACTACCATATAAACATCCTAATGCATATGATTCTACCAACTAATATGACAAACAATCTAAATGCAAGTCCTAAGTTCACATTGTTGTACCGCATCAATCAAAATGAAGCCACATAGTCATTAACATAAAGAGGAAAAAGGAGATTGGAAAGATCATACCATGCGGTCTTCAATATCCTCATGTCTCGGATGTGGCGTAGTCAATCAATGTGAACAAGGATAAAACAAACACAATATATACAAAACAATATATACAAAGGAAATGAACTTGTTTTTGGGTTTTCAATTTTTTTTTCAATTTTTATGATTTTTGAAATAATAGTTAAATGTTAGAATTCCCATCCCCACACTAATATGGGCATTGTCCTCAATGGCCAAAATGATGGAAATTATGCAAAGATGATGCATGATTTCTACACTAAATGCAATTCTACACTAAGTTACACTACATGATGCATGGTTTTTGTTATGACGGAGAGGATAATTTAGATTACCTCCCGTTGCGTATGCATTAACTTCCCCAAACCGAGTGAGACACTATTGCTAATGTCCAAGGATGGGTATAGTTCATGCATACACTATGCTTATGCATGAAACTAGTTTGTCATTTTGGATTTTACAAATGGGAACAATAAAATAAGAACACCTCAATGGTACCGAGGTGTGAGTCCTTTGATGTTGCTAGGACTAAACCAACAATGATCAAAATGAAATAAAATACAAAGAGACAAGACACAAACCTCTTTTCATGAAAAATAAAGATAAAGAGAAGAGATGAGAGAACTTCACTTGAACTTAGGTGGCCGCTCATGCTTGCTCCACCTAGTGATGAAGTAGTCTCCTAGGCATCCGCATCATCTCCTTCTATATCGCTATCCCAAATATCCTTTGAAGCATCACTTAAACTTGGATCCATGAATTCATCTTCACTCTCAAGCTTCACCGTATCACCTCCACAAGAATCGCCACTCTCCTCCCCTTTGCGACCGTTCGCCCCTTCATTAGCCTTCTCCGAGTTGGGAAAGAGCAATTCCATTTGAGCCCATGAGGGGAAAGCTCCTTCCTCACTAATCCGTCCTTTTTTAGCCATCTCATAGTATTAGGGGTAAAGAGCATAATAAGTGTCCACGGAGGTCTCATATTGACGGTAGTGTAAATCTTTGCAAAATTCCGTGACAAAGTCGTCACGGGGAGGATGAAGGGATTTGGATGGTTATATGGTTGGTAGGGAAAGGGGTAAGGAGGCACTTTTATCTTCTCATTTTGAGTTTGTTGTTCTTGTTGTTGTGGTGGTGGATTTTGTGGAGGTGGAGTTTGCCTTGTTTGACTTGGGATGAGGTAGGAGGGCATTGGGGACAAGCTTCCTCTTCTTGGGGAGATCCGTGGTAGATCGGTTATTGGGAGATAGAGTGGATCGCTCCCTTTTGTCAACCACTTTATCCTCTTATCAACCCCCTCAAGGGTTATCCAATGGTGTTGGACGACAAGTAGATCTTCATTAATTCTTGTTCCCCCCGTAAGTGGAGTGTACTCATTGTTCTCATTGAACCTTGGGTTAAAGTGCTTTGCAAGTCTAGTTATGAGTCCACCATTCACTATGTGCTTCATTCCATCATCATCCCCATTTCTAAACCTTGCCCACTTCTCTAGCAAAACTAGAGGTGCATTGAAGTGATACCTATCTTTCCCTTGAATGTTGAGGTATGATTCCATAAATACAAGGTCCAATTGGTTGACAATGGCCGGATCTCGGCGGGCGAAAAGAGTACCCGAAAGAAATCGATATGTAAGCCTCAAGATCGGGTTTTGGATGTGAAAAGCAAGACACTCTTTAGTAAGAATGGAATCCCGACCCGTCATGGCCCTCCACAATGGTGCAACATTATACTTTTTGGGCTTTGATGTTCGGGTAGGCGAAACATCAAGTCCGAACACATTGGCAAACTCGACAAGGGTCATCATCCTAGAGACGTTTTCCAACCTAAACTCTATGCATATCACTTTGTTTACGGTTGTAATCTTCAAAAAGCTTAAGAATTCTAGCACAAGGGACCGATAGGTTGGTTCATACATGCGAAAGAGAGTTGAAAGACCAAAAACCTCAAAGAGTGCTTCCACTTGGTGAAAAATTACAAGCTTTCTTCAGGTATCATGACAAAGAAATTTAGTGGGAAGAATATTCTTACTTAAGAGTTGGTGGAAGACTAATCGCTGCACATCATCAAGGAATTCCACATTCGAGAAATCATCGAGCCTTGTGAGATCTACAATCTCTACATGTTCCCTTCTAATGGTGTTGAGATGTGAGGTAGAGGAACTTCCCACCATCCTTGGTCTTCTTGCACTTCTAAAGGAGGATCTCCTTGGTGCCATTCTTGCTTCTTTTGTTGGGTTCTTTTGATTTGAAGATTGCTTAAGGATGTTCCTTGTTGATTGAGAATTGGAAACCCTAGAAAATTGGGGATTTTTAATTTTGAGGGTAAAGAGAGTGATTAGGATATGTATGGTAGTCATAAGGAGGTGGGTTTTATAGGGTGAGTGGAAGGAATAGTGATGTGTCAAAGTATGTGTGGTGGGGGGGGGGGTATTTTAATTAGGAAGAAGTCGGGTCAAAACGCTGGGAGAAGACGAGCGGATTCAAGGTGAAGACGCTCGGATTCTTGCTTCACGGGACGGGCGGATTCTTCACAATCCGCCCGGATTTTGCCACAGAGGAAAATCCCAAAATTTTGACGCCATAAGACGGGCGTCCTGAGCATAAGACGCTCGGATTCTTTCATGGTGAGACGGGCGTCTTTTTGAGAAGACGGGCGGATTCCAGTACAGAGATTTTTCCTTGAAATGCATAGGTGAAAAGACGGGCGTCTTTCTTCAGATCCGGCCGGATTCTTCAAGACGTACGGATTCTTCACAGGACGCTCGGATTCGACCTCAGTCCAGAAATCTTCAATTTCTCAGCGTAGCTGGACGTACGGTTTCTACCCTATACGCCCGGATTCTGACAAGACGGCCGGATTCTCTGGAATCCGCACGGATTATGGCTGCGAGTTTTGACTTCTTCTCCTTTTTTAGATGCATCCCCACACTTGGGCATTTGTCCCTTCCTTCATTTAAAAACTCATTAGTGACCCTCCCTCACTTACGCTCATGAAAAGAGTCTATGCTACTTATTAAAACGAATGCAATAAATAAATACAAGTTAGAGGGTTAGTATATTTACAAGTGGTGGTTTAGGGAGGACTCCACCAAACTCTCCCTTAGACGGTCCTTTCAAGGGGAAGGAGGCCCGAGGTAGGTAGCCTCAACCTCTCCAACAAACGCTCCTTCATAGTAGGGCTTCAACCTTTGACCATTTACCTTGAATTTGCTTCCATCTTCCGCCTTGAGTTCGAAATCTACATATTTCCCAACTTCGGCTATCACATAGGGACCCATCCATCTAGAGTTCAACTTTCCCGGAAAGAGTCGGTAGCGGGAATTGAATAGAAGGACTTTGTCTCCCTTGTGCAAGGCCTTTTGTCGAATTCTTTTGTCATGAAGTAATTTTGTTCTTTCTTTGTAAATCTTTGCATTCTCATAGGATTGTAGTCAGAATTCTTCCAACTCTTGGATTTGAATCATCCTCCTTTGACCGCTCAATTTGAGATCAAGATTGAGTGCTCGGATTGCCCAATAAGCTTTGTACTCCAATTCAATTGGCAAATGACATGCTTTTCCATATACAAGCTTGTAGGGTGAGGCTCCTATGGGAGTCTTGTAGGCCGTCCTATAAGCCCAAAGAGCATCATCAAGGTTTGTGCTCCAATCTTTCCGAGTCTTGTTCACAACTTTTTCAAGGATTTGTTTGATCTCTCTATTTGAAATTTCCACTTGACCGCTTGTTTGAGGATGATATCCCAAGCCGGTTCGATGTTGAACACCATATTTGGTCAAAAGGGATGCAAGCTTTTTCTCATGGAAATGTGTTCCTCCATCACTAATGATTGCTCTAGGAACTCCAAATCTTGGGAAAATTATCTTCTTGAAAAGCTTGGTGACCGTTTTCGCATCATCATTTGGGGTGGCAATTGCCTCCACCCACTTTGAGACATAATCGACGGCCACAAGGATGTACTTATTCCCATTGGATGTCACAAAGGGCCCTTGGTAGTCAATTCCCCAAACATCGAAGATTTCTACCTCTAGGATGCCTCTTTGTGGCATTTCGTTCCTCCAAGATATATTCCCCGTTCTTTGACAAGCATCGCAATGAATGATGAATTCTCTTGTATCTTGAAACATTGTAGGCCAATAGAAGCCCGATTGGAGAATTTTTGCAACGGTTCTCCTTGCTCCATGGTGCCCACCGTAGGGTGATGAATGACATCCTTCCAAGATTCCTTGGATTTCCCATTGAGGGATGCATCTCCGGTAGAGCCCATCACTACACTCCTTGTAGAGGTTTGGGTCATCCCAAAAGTACCTCTTCACTACGAATAGGAATCTCTTCCTTTGGTTGTGGTTCAAGTTTGGAGGGAGCACTTTTCCAACAATATAATTGGCATAATCGGCAAACCATGGGGTGATGTGCCTTTCAAGTTGTGTTTGAATAGCCATCAAAATATCGTCGGGAAATGAGTCATTGATCGGGGTTTCTCCATTTTCATCATGAAACCGGATTCTTGACAAGTGATCCGCCACTACATTCTCGGCTCCTTTCTTGTCTCTTATTTCCAAGTCAAAGTCTTGAAGAAGCAAAATCCATCTCAACAATCTTGGTTTTGCCTCCTTCTTTATCAAGAGATGTCGAAGAGCACGGTGATCCGAACAATCACCTTGGATCCAAGCAAGTAGGAACGGAATTTATCCAAAGCATATACAATGGCAAGAAGCTCCTTTTCGGTTGTATCATAATTCACTTGAGAAGGGTCGAGGGTTTTGCTTATGTAATAGATGGCATGAAGAGCTCTCCCCACCCGTTGGCCAAAAACCGCTCCAACGGCGTAGTTGCTAGCATCACACATAATCTCGAAGGGTAACTCCCAATTCGGGGGTTGAATGATTGGTGCCGAGATTAATGCTTCTTTGATTCTATTGAAAGCTTCAACACACTCGTCAGTAAATTGGAATTGGGCATCTTTAAGCAAAAGTTGAGTGAGGGGTTTTGCTATTTTCGAAAAATCTTTTATGAAACGACGATAAAAACCCGCGTGACCGAGAAAACTTCTCACTCCTCTAACATTCACGGGAGGTGGGAGTTTCTCTATCACCTCAACTTTAGCTTTATCGACCTCGATGCCCTTTTCCGAAATCAAGTGACCCAAAACAATTCCTTCATTGACCATGAAATGACACTTTTCCCAATTTAAAACAAGACTAACATCTTCACATTTTTGCAATACAAGAGAAAGATTATGCAAGCATGAGTCAAAGTCCTTTCCATAAACACTAAAATCATCCATAAAAACTTCCATTATGCTCTCTAAGTAATCGGAGAAGACACTTATAATGCATCTTTGGAAAGTGGCGGGGGCATTACATAATCCAAAAGGCATCCTCCTATATGCAAAAGTGCCATAAGGGCATGTGAAGGTGGTCTTATGTTGGTCATCCGGGTGTATAGGGATTTGGAAGAATCCCGAATACCCGTCAAGGTAACAAAAGAATTTGTTAGAGGCTAACCTCTCAAGCATTTGGTCAATGAATGGTAAGGGGAAGTGATCTTTTCTTGTTGCGGAGTTCAATTTTCGGTAGTCAATGCACATACGCCAACCGGTGATCATTCTTGTGGGTATTAATTCATTCTTTTCATTTGTCACTACCGTGGTACCTCCTTTCTTAGGTACCACTTGAACGAGGCTAACCCAGAAAGAATCCGATATGGGATATATGATTCCCGCATCAAGTAATTTCATGACTTCTCCTTTGACAACTTCTTGCATGTGGGGGTTCAATCTTCTTTGGGGTTGAATGGTAGGTCTATGGTCGTCCTCTAGATGGATTCTATGCATGCAAAAGTCGGGACTTATCCCCTTAAGGTCATCTAGACTATAACCTATAGCCCTCTCATGTTGTTTCAACACATCAAGCAATTTTCCCAATTGGTCATCATCAAGTCTATCATTAACAATCACGGGCTTGGTCTTTGATTCATCAAGGTAAGCATATTTCAAATTTGGGGGAAGGGGTTTCAAAGTAGGAGTTTGTACCTTACTTTCTTCCTTTGGAGTTTCATTGAGAATTTGCTCCATCTCCATTAGACATTCCATTCTCATAGCATACTCAACTTCACTTTCATCAACCTCATCATATTCAAATCCCATGATGAGTTCCTCTTGCTCTTGAGTTTGCAAAATATCCTCTAGGATGGATTGCTCATCCTCTATGGGTTGACATGCTTCTACTAGAATATTATGCATCAACTCGGATTGTGCATGAGTAAGTTCCTTGTTAGCTAGAGCGGCCTCAAAGAGATCCACCTCCAACTCCCAATACATGCTCTTAGCCTCACTTGCTTCTAAGGCTTCTAGTGCTTCCATGGGATCCTTGAAGTAAGGGATACTCAAGTGGTCCTCTACAAAACAGTCTATGAAATCCATCTCGCAAAATATCAAACAACTCGAAAAATGATTAGAACAAACCTTGAGGAGTGTTACTTCCTCAAGGCGAAGAGAGACACAACTAATAACAATAAAAATAAATCTAAATCAAACAAACACCGTCCCGGCAACGGCGCCATTTTTGATCGGTCCGTTTCGTATTCACAAATAAACAGATGTGGTCGTTGGTCACGGTCGAATCAAAACACAATTTATAGCTTAACAAGCAACTCTACAATTAGTAAAGAGGCAAGTAAAGGTCGGATCCCAAGGGACGGGAGTTGAAATGAGATTTCTATTGTAACTAGCGGTGTCTAAGGGGTGTCACAAATTGGGTTGATGTAGAAGGTTACTAAACTAGAATAACAATGAAAATAAACAAGCAAGATGAATAAAAGGGGTGTAAACAATTAATTAAAGGCACTAGGGTGTCATGGGATCATAGGGGAATCATGGGATATGATCATACAAACATGTTCTCAAATTATAAGCAAGCAATTATTGTTGTGATGGATTGAGTTGGGTTATATCTTACAATCCTAGGAAAGTTTGGGTCCCGGAGCCGAATCGATTAGATTGTACAACACCTACAAGTCGACTTAATCTTCCCTACTCAACAACATGCATGGTCTAATGAGACTCGAGTTGGGTTATGTCTTACAAGTCTCATTGAAAAGATAGGAGATGATAGTAAATGCAAGGATTCATAGGCTTAGCATTTCATCAAGTATAACATGTGCATGAGTTGAGATCAAAACAAGCAAGCAAATAAAGCATGAAAGCATATTAATTTAAGCATGAATCATTCCCCATGTTGGTTTCCCCTAATCACCCATTAACCCTAGCTAAGAGACTACTCACTCATTATCATGTTGATCATGCTAGCAAGGTTGTCAATCATACTAACAATATGAAACATGATGAATAAATGAAAGTAATTAACAATAATTAAAAAGGGATTAAGAGATTATACCTACTAATGATTCCAATAATAAAGCAAGAATAATAGAAGTACTTGAATGCTAGATTGAGAGGTTGTCAATCTCCCAATAATAACCCAAATAATCTTCAATTACCCAAAATAAAGGATGAACAAAAGAGAGATTAAAGAACTAAAACTTGGATTAAAACTTGATTAATACTTGATTACAATATTGAAGAGAGTTTTGATTGATATTAACTACACTAATTATTGAAAGAAGAACATGCCCCTCTAATTAGCCTAATGGGGTATTTATAGTGAAAATTAGGGAGGATGCATTAGGGTTAACTAAGGGCTAAACTAGTAATTACACTTTTTAAGTTGAGCAAGGAGGACCCGGTATTTCTCGAGAGAAGGGCTTCTCTTTTCGTAGCTTGAAGAAGGCAATCCGTCTTTGTGAAGAAATCCGGGCGGAATAAGGTCGGGACGGCCGGATTTGGGCGATGGAATCCGAGCGGATTCTGGGGAATCCGGACGGATTGTTGAGGGGGAATCCAAGCGGATTCTGGCAAGGGACGCTCGGATTGTGCAGGACGGACGGATTGCTGGCAATCCGCTCGGATTGTCAGTCAGCATAGTAACTTCTTCTTTTTCTTCCCTTTTCTTCATAAATTCCTTGGGGATTTCCTTGGGGACTCAAGGATCTTTCCTCAACATTGCTCTTCTACTATGATATGTACAAAGGCCTTCTAATCTTGTCTCTCCTTGATGCTTGGTCATTGGATTCGATCAATTTAGTCTTGTTTTGCCATGAAAATGCAAGATTCTTACTCCTTTCCTACCAAGGGATCAAAATCTCAAAGAATATGCAAAACAAAGAACTAAAGATAAGAAATGACCCAAATAAGCACTAAAAAGCATGGAAACAAGGCTAATTCGGGGGCTAAATATGCGCCAATTATGGTCACATCATCACTAAACTAAAATAGCAATGAAAATAAACAAGCAAGATGAATTAAAGGGGTGTAAACAATTGATTAAAGGCACTAGGGTGTCATGGGATCATAGGGGAATCATGGGAATTGATCATACAAACATGTTCTCAAATTATAAGCAAGCAATTATTGTTGTGATGGATTGAGTTGGGTTATATCTTACAATCCTAGGAAAGTTTGGGTCTCGGAGCCGAATCGATTAGATTGTACAACACCTACAAGTCGACTTAATCTTCCCTACTCAACAACATGCATGGTCTAATGAGACTCGAGTTGGGTTATGTCTTACAAGTCTCATTGAAAAGATAGAAGATGATAGTAAATGCAAGGATTCATAGGCTTAGCATTTCATCAAATATAACATGTGCATGAGTTGAGATGAAAACAAGCAAGCAAATAAAACATGAAAGCATATTAATTTAAGCATGAATCATTCCCCATGTTGGTTTCCCCTAGTCACCCATTTAACCCTAGCTAAGAGACTACTCACTCATTATCATGTTGATCATGCTGGCAAGGTTGTCAATCATACCAACAATATGAAACATGATGAATAAAAGAAAGTAATTAACAATAATTAAAAAGGGATTAAGAGATTATACTTACTAATGATTCCAATAATAAAGCAAAGATAAAAGAAGTACTTGAATGCTTGATTGAGAGGTTGTCAATCTCCCAACAATAACCCAAATAATCTTCAATTACCCAAAATAAAGGATGAACAAAAGAGAGATTAAAGAACTAAAACTTGGATTAAAACTTGATTAATACTTGATTACAATATTAAAGAGAGATTTGATTGATATTAACTACCTAATTATTGATAAGAAGAACATGCTCCTCTAATTAGACTAATGGGGTATTTATAGTGGAAATTAGGGAGGATGCATTAGGGTTAACTAAGGGCTAAACTAGTAATTACACTTTTTAGATTGAGCAAGGAGGAGCCGGTATTTTTCGAGAGAAGGGCTTCTTTCTTCGTAGCTTGGAGAAGACAATTCGTGCTGGAGTCGAATCCGGGCGGAATAAGGTCCGGACGGGCGGATTCTGGCGTTGGAATCCGAGCGGATTCAAGGGAATACGGGCGGATTGTGGAGGTGGAATCCGAGCGGATTAGAGCAAAGCCGCTCGGATTGTGCGGCACTGGGGACGGACGGATTGGTGACAATCCGCTCGGATTGTCACTCAGCAACATATCTTCTTCTTTTCTTCCCTTTTCTTCATAAATTCCTTGGGGATTTCCTTGGGGACTCAAGGATCCTTTCTCAACATTGCTCTTCTACTATAATATGTACAAAGGCCTTCTAATCTTGTCTCTCCTTGATGCTTGGTCATTGAATTCGATCAATTTAGTCTCGTTTTGCCATGAAAATGCAAGATTCTTACTCCTTTCCTACCAAGGGATCAAAATCTCAAAGAATATGCAAAACAAAGAACTAAAGATAAGAAATGACCCAAATATGCACTAAAAAGCATGGGAACAAGGCTAATTCGGGGGCTAAATAAGCGCTAATTATGGTCACATCAGGTTCTCCTCTCCTTCTCTTGCAAAAGGGTTGACGAACTCAATAGTGTTTGGTTGAATATCTACAACCTCACCAATAACTCTCAAAGTTCCTCTAGCAAGTCTTCTATTGTTTGTCAAAGTCCTTTCAATTTCGTGATCAAAGGGTAACAAGTTACCTTGTGATCTTCTAGACATGCAAAATATCAAACAACTTGAAAATAATTAGAACAAACCTTGAGGAGTTTTACTTCCCCAAGGCAAAGAAAGACACAACTAATAACAATCTAAGAAAATCTAAATCAAGTTAACACCGTCCCCGACAACGGCGCCATTTTTGGTCGGACTCTCTTGAGAGGTTTAGTTTTCGGTACTTGTTGTTAGGAGTACCTAGACCAAAACACTATTTATAACTCCACAAACAACTCTACAATTAATAAAGAGGCAAGTAAAGGTCAGATCCCAAGGGACGGGAATTGAGATGAGATTTTCAACTGCAACTAGGGGTGTCACAATTTGGGGTTGGAATAGAAGATCACTAAACTAAATAGCAATGAAAGTAAACAAGCAAGATGATTAAAAAGGGATGTAAACAATTGATAAAAGGCACTAGGGTGTCATGGGGTCATAGGGGATTCATGGGAATTGATCATACAAACATGTTCTCAAATCATAAGCAAGCAATTATTGTTGTGATGGATCGAGTTGGTTTATATCTTACAATCCTAAGAAAGTTTGGGTCCCGGAGCCGAATCAATTAGATTGTACAACACCTACAAGTCGACTTAATCTTTCCTACTCAACTATATGCATGGTCTAATGAGACTCGAGTTGGTTTATGTCTTACAAGTCTCATTTAATAGATAGGTGATGGGTAAAAAATGCAAGGATTCATAGGCTCGCATTTCATCAAACATAACATGTGCATAAGTTGAGATCACAACAAGCTAGCAAATAAACTATGAAAGCATATTAATTTAAGCATGAATCATCCCCCATGTTGGTTTCCCCTAATTACCCATTAACCCTAGCTAAGGAAACTACTCACTCATTATCATGTTGAACATGCTAGCAAGGTTGTCAATCATACCAACAAAGTAAAACATGATGAATAAATGAAGATACTTAACAATAATTAAAAAGGGATGAGAATTATACCTACTAATGATTCCAATAATAAAGAAAACAATAATAGAAGTACTTGATGATTGATTGGAAGGTTGTCAATCTCCCAATAATAACCCAAATAATCTTCAATTAGCCAAAGATGAACAAAAGAGAGATTAAGGAAATGAGATTTGTATTAAAACTTGATTAAATGTTGATTATAAGATTAAAGAGAGATTAGATTGATATAAACTACACTAGAGATTGCTAAGAAGAACATGATAATCTAATTAGACTAATGGGGTATTTATAGTGGGGATTAAGTACACAAATTAGGGTTTACTAAGGGCTTAAATGATGATTAAGTCCTTGAGGAATCGCTCCTCTCAGAAAAATTTTCGAGTCTCCTTTTTGCTAGTCTTTCTGGAGGTATGCGCATCCTTCATTGAACAAGTAGAAAACGGATTAGCTATCACACAATCCGAGCGTCCAGAGCATGGGACGAGCAGATTGTCTTCTTGTTGGACGAGCGGATTGTGGTGGTGGACGGGCGGATTGTGGTGGTTTTGGACTAGCGGTCTTCTGGGGAAGACGCTCGGATTGCTTGTCTTGGACGGGCGGATTGTGGGCAATCCGCTCGGGTTGTAGATCAGCTTCTTCCTTTCTTCTTTTCTTCCTTCCTCTTCATAAAATCCTTGAGGATTTCCTCGGGGATGCAAGGATCTTTTCTCATCATTGCCCATCTACTATAGTATGTACAAAGGCCTTCTAGTCTTGTCTTCTCTTTGATGCTTGGTCATTGAATTCAATCAATTTAGCTCCATTTTGCCATGAAAATGCAAGGTTCGCACTCCTTTCCTACCAAGGGATCAAAACCTCAAAGAATATGCAAAACAAAGGACTAAAGATAATAAATGACCCAAATATGCACTAAAAAGCATGGGAACAAGGCTAATTTGGGGACTAAATATGCTCAAATTATGGTCACATCACTAAACCCACGAGTCTCTAAAGTCTGCCTCCACAATTCCAACTTTCTCTCCACCCCCTCTTTCGTCTCATCAATCAACACAATATCATCAGCAAACATCATACACCAATGGATGTCGTCCTGAATATCCCTTGTCAACTCATCCATAACTATAGCAAAGATAAAAGGACTAAGTGCGGAACCTTGATGCACCCCGATAGTAATGGGAAATTCTTCCGTTCTCCCAACATTAGTGCGAACACTTGCAGTAGCCCCCTCATACATGTCCTTTATGAGGTCAATATATTTTCGAGACACACCCTTTCTCGCGAAAGCCCACCAAAGTACTTCCCTTGGCACCCTATCATATGCCTTTTCCATGTCAATAAAAACCATATGCAAGTCCTTCTTCTTGTCCTGATAGTGTTCCATCAACTGTCTCATGATAAAAATCGCATCCATAGTCGATCTCCCGGGCATAAATCCAAATTGGTTATCCGAGATGTCTACACATCTCCTAAGCCTTTGCTCGATTATCCGCTCCCATAACTTCATCGTATGACTAATAAGTTTAATTCCCCGATAATTGGAACACTCTTGAACATCACCTTTGTTCTTGTACAAAGGGACAAGAGTGCTTCTCCTCCAAGCTGATGGCATCTTTTTGCTCCTCGAAATCTTGTTGAAGAGCATGGTTACCCATTTGATCCCTTTCTCCCCGAAGCACCTCCAAACTTCTATGGGTATACCATCCGGTCCCTCTGCTTTCTTTGACCCCATCTTCCTTAACGCCTTTCTAATTTCACTCTTTTGTATTCTACACACAAATTTCTTATTAACCATGCTTGGTGTTACCTCTACATCCCCAAAACCTTGTTCCTGATGTCCATTGAATAAAGTACCAAAGTAAGAACAACATCGAGCCTTTATTTCATTATCCTGAACCAGAACCTTGTCGTCCATATCTTTCACACACCTAACTCTCCCAATATCTCTCGTCTTTCGGTCTCTTATGCGAGCCAGTTTATAGATATCCTTCTCTCCTTCTCTCGTGTCCAACCTGGCATACACTCCTTGGTAAACTTTTGCCCTCGCATCCCGTACGGCCTTTTTAGCGGCTCTTCTAGCCTCCTTGTACTTTTCAAAGTTCTCATCACTCATGCATTTCCCAAAAACCTTATAGCATTAACGTTTAGTCTTTATCGCTTGTCTCACCTCATTGTTCCACCAAGATGTGTCCTTACTTGATGGTCTATTCCCTTTAGATTCCCCTAACACTTCCCTCGCCAAATCCTTTACAACATGCTCCAATTTATCCCACGTTGCATCAATATCTTTCTCCTCACAATCCGACCAAATATCGCTACTTCCAACCTTATCCAAAAACGCTTGTTGGTTTCCCCCTTGTAGCTTCCACCACTTAATACGTGCCTCGCCGATTATCTTTCTCTTCCTCAAGTCTCTCTTATCCCGAAAATCAAGCACCAGTAGTCTATGTTGTGTTGCGGCACATTCTCCGGGTATGACCTTGCAATCGCTGTACTCTTTCCTCCACACATTCCTTACCAAAAGGATGTCAATTTGACTAGCATTTCCTCCACTTCTATAAGTCACCAGATGAGAATGTCTTTTCTCGAACCAAGTGTTCATGACACCCAAGTCATATGCCAAAGCAAAATCTAATATGTCACTTCCTGCTTCATTTCTCTCCCCGAACCTAAAACCCCCATGAATGTTCTCGAAGCCAACTCGACTAGTACCCACATGCCCATTGAGGTCACCACCAATGATCAATTTCTCTCCAATAGGGACTCGTTTTACAACCTCTTCCAAATCTTCCCAGAAGGCTCGTCGAAAAGAAGCATCCAAACCTACTTGAGGTGCGTAAGCACTTATAACAGTCACCACCTCATCCCCAACTACAATCTTAATGATCATAATCTTATCACTCTTTCATAATCCTATCGTGTGACGACTAGCAAGAATAAGTTCAGAAATTTGCAAGAATAGAACTAGGGTAGTTGTCATTTCATCCATGAACATATGAATGTTGTAATGTACTCATTTTAGTTTTGTATTTAGAAATGTACCTCAATAATTGTTATGATGTACACTAACTCTAAATAAGAATATAATTCAAGTTTTTGAATAAAACGCAAGGGGTTTCTCTATTATGCAATTAAAACAAGCGTTGTGCCCTTACATACCACGGTTGAGTTTATGGTGATACCATACAAATCAAGGTAATTATATTCAAACTAAAAATAAATGTCATATATACCAGACTCAAGTTGGTGACCTCAATCATTTCTCAATTCTTGATTGAAAATCGCATTTAGAAACTAGTTTTGACTAGACTCACAAACCATTTGATTGGGAATCTTCTGGTGTATGCGAATCTTGTATTCAAAGCAAGTTAATTCATGACTTTTTCTGGAAAAGGATTATGAATAGAGCAATATATTCGCCCTAGTTACACTCTAAAGTGTATGGTCGAATACAATTTCAATCAGAGAAGATTATTACTTCTTCATCTCTTTTACCAACGAATTAGGTAGATACTTGATATCCACTTAATGAGATAAGAAGATAAATTCTTTGAATAAGTTCAATGAATGTTTAAAAAGTATCGAAACCTACAGATTATAAACCAAAGTATTAGTACTTTGTTAAAATGGAGAACAATAAAGTGATGACTTTTACCTGCACCAAAAACAGTGTGATATGGTATCGCAAGTTCACTTTCATTACGATATGATTGAATCTTTACATTGTAGTTGGAGGTAGTTTCTGTTATAAAATTTTGCTGGCATTTAAAATTTCCACTAATATAAAACATGGTTAAAGCAATCATCTACTTTTCATATGAGATATGGTTAGGCATGGTACCTAGATTGTAGCTTATTTCGATAGTAAACATGTGCTCTCTCTTCCTACATGATCACGAGAACAAAGGGTTTGTGGCTCGTGATGCTGTCTATTAAAGAAAAAAGGATTATTTATTAAAGACAGAGTGGGAGAAAATGTTCAAGAGCCACAAACTGAGAGTAAGACGTAGGAAGATGTTCCTTCTTGGTTAAAATTAGTAATTATTGATTCGAAACCTAAGTGGACAGGACTCATGTTATTTTTGAGAGTAACAAACTTGTAACTTATAAAGATGCTTTATCTAGTTCCAACTCCGCAAAAGTTCGAACTGAACATAAACATTAAGATGTTTCCATAACTTGGTTGATTGGTGGTAAGAGTTTTACACCGATTGCAACGCTTTGTTAAATTCTGATTTAATAATATTATTTGACTGTTGGATTTTAAAATCATCTTGAATGAGTTTTGTAAATCGCAACTATCCTAAGGTAGGATACGAACTTAAGAAGAAATCTTAAGCAAAAGTCAAGGAGTTGAATGGTATGTTTTAGTCATGTAATAAACTTTTCTCGATTTGTCGAGTAGTTTTGTTTATACATGAAGTTTAGTGGGAGTAGGGTGGTATTACTAGTCTTATATGTAAAGGACATATTGATCATTATAAATGATGGAAGACTTAGGAGAAGAATAATTCATCTCTAAGGTATCCAGACCTATAAAGATAGTTCTAAGAGGATATTAGCGTTAAATGAATATTCTTATGTTGATAAGAGTCTAGACAAGTTCAAAGGTGTTTAACATGTAGAAATTTAAGCCACTTGCTTCTGCTGCAGGATTAATTCATTACGCTAAGATGTATTGAAGAGTCTATCGATCCAAAATACTCAAGAGGGGGGGGGGTGAATTGAGGATTAAAACTTTTACTACTTTTTCGATTGTATAAGTATAATTAATTATTTAAGGTTTATTGATTAAACTTTAACTAATTAACTAATGAACAAGCAAGAACGAAATAAACAAACGAACAAGAGAGAGAGAGACGCACGGTTTTTGAAGTGGTTCAGTTTCACAAATCGAAACCTATGTCCACTATTCTCGATTAATAAATTTAGTACCTTTCTACGGATTACAAATTTACTAACCCAACTCGTACAACTAACCCTAGTTGTAACTCAAGTGAGTACCGTTAAATACTCGAGTGACTAACTTACGCTAATAAGAAAGCACTAATGATTCTACTAAAAGTTCACGCTAATGAACGAGAAAAAAATCGATTGAGCACTACTATCTTATAACGATAACTAACGAATGAATATACGAGTTTATAAACACACGACCTTTTTCGAAATAACAAAACGGTTTTATTGTTTTGAAACACACGGTTTTTGTTCTTAAAAATTAAAAATAATTTATGCTTAAAGGTCTTACTTTCGAATGTTACAATAGCAAAGTATTTATAGGAAAGGAAAGAGCATGGCTCACAGCTTGCCCAAAACTAGCCTAAATAAGGATAATACACTTGCAATAATGGCATATGCAAGAAGGAAGAGATCATATAAAGATTCGGTTTTATAAAGTAGAGGAACTATGTGTTGGAGTATGTGTACTCAACAATAGTGCGATCACATTATTAAATTTCAAGATAAGAATACGTAAAGGGATGATTCATTTATATGTCAACTGATCAACATTAATCGGTAATGATTGGCTAACTAGAGTTTGACATTACTGTCGTTTGACGGTGGTGATCAGTTGATCCCTTAAGGTCACACCTAAAGGACGATTCCCTCATTTGTAAAGTTAATCGATTATATGACGATACAGATTGATTAAATCCTTAAATTGAACAAACTGATATATAAGAGAGAATATTATATCTTATTGTAATATGATTAAATAATATTCAATTTAGTAATTAAAATGTTATATTACTAAAATTGATTATTGTTTATGAAACAATTATAATAAGAATGATTAGTTAATTATAATTACAATATGTTGTAGATTATATTAACATGACACATTTTATATTCTTGTAACTATGAATTACTAGTCAATTTGATAAATGTAATTATTTGATATGAAATGATATTTAATTTATTAAATATGCATTATAACATCAAATGTTATATTGTATGTCACATGTGTAACACCCCCATATACCAAGGAGCCTTAACAAGACCTTCTCTAGCATATAAAGACGTTACCATCTCGGTTGTCCGGGGACAGTAATAATCAAATGTCGATAAAAGAACAATTAAAGTTTATTACAAGTGATTAAACAAACTAAGGTAATAAAGATACAACTCAGACTACTATCAACTAGGTGATCTAGACTCCTGTCACGACTCGTGAATGACTCATCCCGCCAAGTAGCCAGCTATCATCCAAGACATCACCTGCTAAGACTGACTGCTCACCATAAGGGATCACGGCAGACACAACAGAACAAACAAGAAGACAAACAAGAAGACAAACCACACAAGGTCAGTAACTGAAGAGACACACCAACCACTGACATAGAAATACAAACGCAACTGCACAAACACCTGCCACAACTCCTACAATCAATCATCGTCACCGACTGTCCACTGGACCAGCCCTGCCAGTGGGGGACCGCAGCCGTTCCCATCTAAGCCCCGTTCATCATACTGAGCGATAACCCTGTCCCATTCATATGCACATCCCCTCCTGTGGTGGGTTCCACGGAGGGCAAAACTAGGGCGTGAAGCCACTCCCGCAAGTGACTCCACTCAGCCGAGGACGCACCTCGAGAACCAGAGACAACCAATCACAGACAGCTGAACCACAACTATGATAACCCAATCACACCACACCAACCAGCCACTACAAGCAATCAAATCCACTGACACAACAATCAAATCACAACCAAAGACACACTAGACCACCAACAGAACTGAGTAGGCAAACCTACCTCTAGCGCACCGCAGCGATTCCACTTCCGATGTCATGATACCAATCAATCATGCAACACACCTATACAAACAGTACAATCACCTATCACTATTACTATAACCCTAATCTGAAAACGCAATAACAAAGATGATGATGATGATATACCTACGCAAAGCATACCGGCGTTAAGACCGCTGCCCGACTCAAGCAACCTATCCCCAAGGCACAAGCATCCTCTAAGGCTCCAATAGAAGAGATTATGGTGAAGGAAAAGAGAAGAGGCGACATCTAGGTTTGGAGGAAGGAGGCGGAAATGATTTGCGATTCTATCAAAACATGATTATAAAACCCCGCTGAAAAGACGCTACTCGATCGAGTGGCCCTTACTCGATCGAGAACCCAATTACTCGATCGAGTAGCCTCGACTAGATCGAGTACCACTCATCCCAAGGTCTATCACAACACGAGACACCGCTTGTACGAATTCCTAAAGGCTACAACACGCCTCTAAGGTCGCTCAACGTCGGTCAACGGGTCCCTAAAAGGACGGGTATTACAGTCTTCCCCCCTTAAAAAGAACTTCGTCCTCGAAGTTCGACTCATCCTCCCCCGCAGCACACAACAAGAAACAAAGGTCGACACCACCGTTTACCCGACACAGGTCAACAAAACTACTCTGAAATATTATCCCCACTATGTATGTCCATCAAACATCATCATCGTCAATTGTCTAACACACACCACACACCCAAGCTTCAACGAACCACTACTTGAGTTACTGAACACATAACATGCACCAACACGACCAACTCGACTATCTTTTATACTACTACATCGAATTATTCAGACATGCATCAACGCAACTACGAGACTATACTTTCACTGGTCACAATTACCAACACAAAACATGCAACACAACGGTCCTATCACAGATTCACAACAATGTATGATTCATAGCCGCACAACGCAAAACCACTACTGACAACCTCGCTACTGCTCATGACATCATATTCTCATGATAACACAACGAATGATTACTGAAAATAAGGTATAACAACATGTCATTTTGTTCGACAATTATTCACTCTCACTCAATTATACAATTCCCACAACAAAACTATTAAAACAATTATAAACTCATACTTTAAATGTAATAAGATACTATAAAACATCACAAACATACTGCAAATTGTGATAATTACGGCATTTTTCCTTTGCGACATTACTCTTCCCTTCTAAAAAGGAACTTCGTCCCCGAAGTTCACCATCAAACGACATCCCTGTCCCTTAACCCGACACCTATTGCATCTTATCGACATTACTCATTAACCACGGCTAATATTAATTCATATACACACGCCACTTTACTAACGAAGATTACATGATCACAACCCATACAAACGTAAACCATTGAAATTACATACTACTTCACAGACACATGTATATATATATATATAGAATCAGGATCCCGTACGAACTATTTTATGGTACGAACTGTACGAACTCAATAACAACCATTAGATTATGTCAAATGAAAGGGCAGATTAAATAGAAAAACAACACATGAATCTCTCTTCCTCCGCTGTACAACCAGCAACCCCCATCCTAACTTCCCCTTAAACTCACTCTTACCATCGTACAACTCCGGCCAACACTCCGATTCCGGCGCACGATGTTGCCGACGAACTCAGGCGACCACCCCAGGTCCATTGCGCACTCGCGGCACCGCACAGTCACCCAATGGATCCGGCCATCTTTCACTTTTTTCCATCTTCAGTCGCTTATCTTACTCCGGTCACTTCCGCCGACGATAACGATGCTGACGCATATTATTGGCCTAAATCTCGACGAACACCATTAATAATCCTCAATCTCTCGTCGAGAATCGTTGCCCAAGGTCGAACATGAAGAGTTCGCTCTTTATGTAGATCTACAAATAACAACGAATAATTCCAAAATAAAAAAATGTACATGGTGAGTTTTTTGTTTCTGAATGCGGCGGTGCGTCATTTTCGGCAGTAGTAGGGATTGCGGTGGTGCGTCATTTTCGACGGCAGTGGGTAGTGTGGTGGTGCGTCATTTTTTGCGGCAGTGGGGAGTCGTAATGTATGCCAACTATACGGCGATAGAGCTTGGGTATGGTGTTAGTTTAGGAACTCGTGGTGGTGGTGTTGTGGTGGTGGTGGTGGCGACAATCCGTGGTGGTAATTCAGGTTTGGTAGTGGATGCATAATATATGACCCTAGATACACATAGCAATGCTCTAGATACACAAATCATTTATGTATCTGGGAGTATTGATATGTGTATCTAAGTTACTAACGTATGTACCTAGGGTGGTTGTGGGGACAACGTTGGTATCGTGGTCACGGGCTGTCCGCCTGTTTTACAGAATTATAGTGAGAGCTTAGTTTGTGCAATGTTTGAACTACTTAGATTTGTCGATTCTCGTAGCTGGTAATTGATGCATTCGATTTAGATATAGTAGTATTTTGTTGTACCAAAGGTCAGATTCTAAGTAGTTGCTGAAGTCATTTAAATGTTTAAGACGATGATTCAAGTTGGTGAATCCTACTACGGAGTTGAAGCTTTGTTGGATGTTGAGTTCTCGTTGTAGTCAAGTTCCGAACTGATGTGTACTACGGTACTACTGTTTTGTTTATTGTACGATAAAGTCTAGCTATATGCGTTGGAATGTGATGATAAAGTCTAGCTAATGAGTGATCATGATAATATGATGGGTGTTTTTGCCACCATGGTTTATAAAAAACAAGTAAACATAATTAAGTTTTGAAATAATTTTTTTTGGTTAGCTTTATCTAGATGAATTTAGGAATGAGGTTCGTATCTATGAATGCTTTTTTATATATCGGAAGCCATTGAAAGGAATGTGATGGTGACAAAATTTGAACGCGCATATGAGTACCACGTATTACATGTGCATTATGAGTCCTTATTAAGTCGGATAACCCACAACATATTACATTTATTTGAATTGTTATTAGATGAGTTCTTAGATACACACCTTTGAGTCACTAGATACAAACCATTAGCATGCTAGATACACACCTCTAGCTAGCTTGTTTCACTGATTTAAATTTCTAGATACATACCTTTAGCTAGCTAAATACACTCCTTTAAGTTGCTAGGTACATACCTTTAGTTACCTATATATACTCCTTTAAGTTGCTAGATACGTATCTTTAGTTAGCTAGATATATTTCTTTAAGTTTCTAGATACACTTCTTTAAGTTGTTAGATACTTCCAGACGGTCTTTTTACCTCATTGACTAGCCTTGAGACCATTCACTTGAGCTCCAACTTTTTGTATGGTCCTCTCTCACCAGCTTTTATTTCAAATGCGAGATTCCCCGACACCATCCAAAGGATAGATATTTCAAACAATCAATTTAATGGCAAGATTAACCCAACCTTGTTCTCTTTGGGGTCAAAACTATCGAGTTTCAATGCCAACAACACTGACTTCAACGGTCAGATTCCGTCATCTATTTGCACTAGTTGTCCTCAGCTTAAGATTCTTGATTTATCATATACGGCTTTTAATGGCCACATTCCTGCTGGTCTTGGGAGATGCTCGAAACTTGAAGTATTTTGTGTAGGTTTCAATAGTTTGTCTGGATTACTTCCTGATGATATTTTCAGTTTGAAGTCGTCGAACGAATTATCAGTTCCTGCAAACAACATAGATGGGACCATTCCGGAGGAAATGCTAGGCTTAACCGACCTTAAGATCTTTAATTTATACACGAACAGTTTTCTAGCATAATCCCTCGAGATATTGGGAACCTCGCTAAACTGGAGCAACTGCAACTCCACATAAATAAGTTTGGAGGCACCATACCACCATCCTTGATGAACTGCACAAATCTAGTGAAGCTCATATTGAGGGTCAATGCTCTGGAAGGTAACATCTCTACAATTGATATCTAGTAGCAATCCCCCTCTGCAATTTTCTGGTTCCCAATTGGCCTTTACTCTGCAACATGCTACAATTTTTTGTTCCCAATTGGTCATATGCTTCTTTGCCCATAATCTCCAACTTATCAACGAATGTGGAACAAGAGTCGCTGGGATAATATTGCTTCCATGATAAAAAAAATCGTTGACCCGACAATAACAGTTCCAAAAGGCGCACCTAAACCTTTGGACAAGCATACATTTTGTTCAATGAATAAGAGCAAGACGTTAACGCCATAGTATAGATACACAAATACTTCTGTAAAATTGCCTTGCACTAGATAAGTTTGTTTAATTAGCTTTCCGTTTCTAAATAAGCTGAGTTGTGTAAAAATTAAGAAGGTTGGTTACAAGGTTTTCTGATGATTAAAAACTTGGGATTGATTGCCATGAAAACTGAAGTATAATTACCAAGTTATTGTTAATGAACTGTAGTTCCAAGACCAAAAAATTACCTTACAAGGTTTTCAGGTTAGCTCCAACCAGACCATCAATTATCACATGAGCAATATGTACTCCGAGTGGTTGAAACTCTCTCGCCAAACACTGTGATAGTCCCCTTAATGCAAATTTTGTACAACCTTTCATCAACCAAATAAAAACACCTTTAATAAGTTTTTATAAACTGCTCTATTACGTGTCGAGAAATAATGGATGTGTAAGTGTGTAACCTACATGGTTCAGAGAAGTCGGCCATGCCACTGAGAGAAGTTGAGCATCCTGTGAAGACTATGGTCCCTCTCGCTCTCTCCACCATGCCCGGAAGAACCTGATATCTCACATTTGGAACAAGTATTAGCTCATTTTCTTGACATTTAACGTGGAAAAGGATGTCTCCATGTTCAACATGACTCATTTTACGAGGTAACTCTCTCAACTGATTAATTAAGTTTCTCTTTTGTGTCAAATAACACAATTTTCATTGTAGTTGATGGGATTCGGCCTTTATCAGTTGTTACTTGTTAGCACGGAACTGATGATCCTTACTCCCAGGGATCAAAGACGTTAAAAGATATGGGCGTGATTACCTATTGGGCACATTGGAAAGCTCCAACAGTAGAAACGACAAACGATCTCTGATCGAGGCCATTTCGTGTTCACAATTAAGTATATGTGGTCGTTGGTCAATGGTCGATACAAAACACAATTTATACTTCACAAACAACTCTAAAATTAGTAAAGAGGCAAGTAAAGGTCGGATCCCAAGGGACGGGCATTGAAATGAGAATTCTATTGTAACTAGTAGTGTCTAGGGGTGTCACAAATTGGGTTGATGTAGAAGGTTACTAAACTAGAATATCAATGAAAATAAACTAGCAAGATGAATTAAAGTAAGGGGTGTGAACAATTGATTAAAGGCACTAGGGTGTCATGGGTTCATAGGGGAATCATGGGATACGATCATACAAACATGTTCTCAAATTATAAGCAAGCAATTATTGTTGTGGTGGATTGAGTTGGGTTATATCTTACAATCCTAGCAAAGTTTGGGTCCCGGAGCCGAATCGATTAGATTGTACAACACCTACAAGTCGACTTAATCTTCCCTACTCAACAACATGCATGGTCTAATGAGACTCGAGTTGGGTTATGTCTTACAAGTCTCATTGAAAAGATAGGAGATGATAGTAAATGCAAGGATTCATAGGCTTAGCATTTCATCAAATATAACATGTGCATGAGTTAAGATCAAAACAAGCAAGCAAATAAGATATGAAAGCATATTAATTTAAGCATGAATCATTCCCCATGTTGGTTTCCCCTAATCACCCATTAAACCCTAGCTAAGAGACTACTCACTCATTATCATGTTGATCATGCTAGCAAGGTTGTCAATCATACCAACAATATGAAACATGATGAATAAATGAAAGTAATTAACAATAATGAAAAAGGGATTAAGAGATTATACCTACTAATGATTCCAAAATAATAATGCAAAGAATAATAGAAGAACTTGATGATTGATGGAAGGTTGTCAATCTCCCAATAAACCCAATAATCTTCTAATTACCCAAAATAAAGGAAGAACAAGAGAGAGATTAAAGAACTAAAACTTGGATTAAAACTTGATTAATACTTGATTACAATATTTGAGAGAGATTTGTTTGATATTAACTACACTAATTATTGATAAGAAGAACATGCTCCTCTAATTAGACTAATGGGGTATTTATAGTGAAAATTAGGGAGGATGCATTAGGGTTAACTAAGGGCTAAACTAGTAATTACACTTTTTAAGTTGAGCAAGGAGGACCCGGTATTTTCTGAGAGAAGGGCTTCTCTTTTCGTAGCTAGAAGAATGAAATTCGTGCTGTGCAGGAATCCGGGCGGATTAGAGTCGGGACGACCGGATTTGGGCGGTGCAATCCGAGCGGATTCAGGAGAGGGACGCTCGGATTGTTGAGGGGGAATCCGAGCGGATTCCAAGGAGGGACGCTCGGATTGTTGAGGCTGGACGGACGGATTATGCCGCAATCCGTTCGGATTGTTGGTCAGCGTCAATTCTTCTTCTTTTCTTCCCTTTTCTTCATAAATTCCTTGGGGATTTCCTTGGGGACGCAAGGATCCTTTCTCAACATTGTTCTTCTACTATAATATGTACAAAGGCCTTCTAGTCTTGTCTCTTCTTGATGCTTGGTCATTGAATACAATCAATTTAGCCATTTTTGCCATGAAAATGCAAGATTCTTACTCCTTTCCTACCAAGGGATCAAAATATCAAAGAATATGCAAAACAAAGAACTAAAGATAAGAAATGACCCAAATAGGCACTAAAAAGCATGGGAACAAGGCTAATTCGGGGGCTAAATATGCGCTAATTATGGTCACATCAATCTCTCAAAGGAATTGACGGGAATTTGAGTGAAACTAGATGGATGCAAAGGAAAGGGTTGATAGCCGCATTGTAAACCAAAACATCTACAGACCCAAGTGAGAGGACCCCTTCAAAAGCTTCTTTGATACTGTTATGATATACACAATCAATTCTTATTGAAAATACTTGGGCTTTTTCTTCCCTTGCTATCTCTTGAGAAAATATGGATATCCTTTCTGTCGTAGAAAATCAAATTAATATAAATCTGCATTAGTGCAAAGGAAAGCAATAAATAAAGGTATTTATCCCAAGTTTACTTAGTTGAACTACCTGACAAAATCTCAAGTTTACAGCGTATTTTTTATCCCAAGTACAATTAAAAACATCGACCACAGGTACTACAATACAACAGGAATTAAGGTTAGTTTAAGCTGCGGAATGGGGGAAAATCAAGGAAATATAGTACAGGCATTGAAATTATGGCCCTGTTCTGATCAAATTAGCATTGCTGCATTTTGACAGGGTAAGGTGTGTGTAAACTTGTAAACCAGGTAAAATTGACCTGATCCCAACGCAGAAAAAGGTAATTTAAAACAAAAACATCACTGGCACAAGACTTCGACCAGAAACGACCCGAAAATTACTTAAATGACAAGAACTGTAATAGCTAACCAGAAACTAACCTGAAAATGATAAAGACCCTATCATCGTCGTCATTCTTCTACCGGCACAGTCCCTAGCTTTCTTCATTGGCCTCGTTAGTCACAAACATAATTCCATTCCAAGTCCAAATGTTTAAATACACATATTACAATCGGGTACATATGGTATTACTACCGGATACACATGGTATTACTGTCGGATACACAAATTGATTTGTGTATCTAGTAGTAATACCACGTGTATCCGGGATGCTATTCAACGTTTTTTGCTAACCATATAACTCTCAGCATGTTATAATCCAAGAGAAATATAAAATACATTTCTCGATGAGATATGAATTTTTGTCGCAACAAGATAGTAAGACCAAGAGAGCACGAAAAAAAAAACAGAAAAATGCCTAAACTCATTATGGAAATATAATTAATAATCGCCAAATTTAAGGAGTATAAATTAACTAGTTGTGCAACAAATGAAGAAACATTGAAATTGAGATGAAACAATTAGTTGGCTGTGTATTTGCAAGAGTTGAAGAATGAAGAAGAAAGGGTGAAAAAAGACTACGACTTTAAGTGATTGTATTGAAGAAATGGTGATCTAAAGATAGATGAAAGATTAATAAACCAAGAGAAGCCGTGAATAAATGAGATAACTTTGGAAGATAAGGAGTAGTAAAGAAATGAGCTTGGAGAGTGCAATACATTTAAGGTGCTAGATACACTCTTTTAAGTTACTAGATACATACCTTTAAGGTACTAGATACACTCCTTTAAGTTACTAGATACATACCGTTCAAGTTGCTCAAGAAACTTATTTAACTTATTAGATACATACCATTAGCTAGCTAGATACATTTTTTGATGTATGTTATAACAGTGTTATTTTACGTATTGAGTTAGAGTGAAAAGAAAGAGAACATAAATGCATGATGTAACTTAGCTGCCAGATAAATCACAGTCAAATTAGTGGAAGTGTGAGATAATCAACTTGAAAATGAAAGGTTCCCGAATTAATTCTGGTCCGATCAGTCGATCACAAACGATTTCATCTGTAAGAGCTATTGCTTCTTAGTAGTCAGCACTCAGCAGGCCATTGTAAACCGTTAGTTGTGATTTGTGAAGCCGTATTCTTGATGATCACCATCATGCCTGAGTATCTGACTATATGAGCATTACTGCTAGCTAAAACTGCAATGCAAAGAATATTTTCCAGTCAGAAACTCAGAAAACAGATCGAAATACACCTTAATAAAAGTAAACTAACATGGAGCTCTCGGATTCAAACTTCTCATTTTTTTTCGAAACTAAAGCCCTTCATTCATGACAATACAATAACTTATTAGATACATACCATTAGCTAGCTAGATACATTTTTTTTATGTTACTAGATACACACTCAATGCCCAGCAAAGATCAAACCGAAAAGATATATGTTATAACACTGTTGTTTAAAAGCTACCCTTGACATAAAACAAGTTCAATTATCTGAAACCATCACACTAGTTGACGATTATGAAATGGCAATGTTGCTAACAATCATCAAAATTGCACAACCAGATAACATATAAATGCATAGTACATCTAAACTAGAGCAAAGAAGACCACGACCCATATTCACCTATAGTTGACATAAAACATTAACCCAATAATTAAATTCAGTAACAAAACTACCACTGTTTCACAATTGTAAACTGTTCAAAGAACTGTACTGCATTCAAATCTCCATACCTATAAATTGGAAAAAGTCACATGCTCAAAACCAACATGATTTCACCAGCAATAACATTACTCCAGTGCCCCAAGGACTCCCGCAAATGGCGAGGTAAGGGAGGTCCGATATATGCAGCCTTACCCTGTATTAGCAACGGAAACAAGTTCAAATTATTTCGGAACGAACCAAGATGAGAATTTCCGACCCTAACATTATTTTCACCCTTAAACAAAAATTCAGCAACAACCCAATTAATGTTTTTCAATTTAGCTATTACATGAACTCAAAATCATTTCTTCACATTCAATAATTAAAAAAACAAAGTAGTTAATCTTCTAAAAGTACAATATGACATGAAAACACTAAACTTACATGGGTATGAAGATTGAAGCAAGAAACAGATGGGGTTAGATTAATAGTCACCAAAACATGGGTTTACCCTAATTAGAGGACCATTAACATAACCCAGAACAAAGAAAGTATAAACCCAATATCATCGTTGCCGGTATCAATTGTCGACGACCCAATACTTAACCACCCACAAACAACACATCATTGGACTCAAATTTAGCAGAGGAAGACATTTCACGAGTCAAAATGTTCCGACTAGTCCATTTTTACAACGTTTTTTTTTCGAATTTTCACCTCTTTTTTGGTAGATCTATAATAAAAATCACAAGTTTTTAGGAGTTAAAAATAATTAACTCATCGGAGAGGGGAGATTGCGTGAATGATGAAGACGAAAAGCAAGACCGTCGGCGTCAAATTAGCGTCTGCGTGATCGGCGTCGAAGTCCCTAGGTCGATCGCCGTCGGAGGGTGGTGGTTTGGGGAGGTGGAGGGAGGGTAGTGGGTGGTGGAAGGGGATGAAACAAAATGGGAGAGACTAATGTCAGCAGGGTTGGTTTGGGTAAATTAGAAAGCTCTTAATGTCAGGGGTGATAGTCGTCTCTTTTATTAATTTAGGGTCCGTTTGGATTGAAAGAATTGGAGGGAAGGGGAGGGGAGGGAAAGGGAGGGACTAATTTTCCTTCGTTTGGATACAATATATGGGAGGAGGGAAATGGAAGGGGAGGGAAATGGGAGGACTTATTTTCTCCCCTATAGAATAATCCATAATCTTTCCAAGGGAGGCAAGATTTGGAAAGAAAATGTTATTTGGACTCTCATTTAATTATGAAAAGACAACTTTACCCTTACTAAAAATCTAGACACTCAACAAATATCAATCAACGACATATTCTCCACACTTCTTCACTCCCTATTCTAACAAAATTTCTAGGGTTTCAAATTGGGGATCTAGGTTTATGAATTGGGGATTTATGATTGCAAATCGAATTCCAAATTAATTCAATCACAAATTCAGATTATCAGGTTCGTTTTCTCTCTTATATCTCTTCTTCTGTATATTTTTTTAATACTTGAACTCGAGTTCTATTGATTTTTCGATGGTAATTCAATCGAATTACATATTTAGTTCGATTGAATTACATCTATAGTTCGATTGAATGATGGTATTGTTGCTGGTAGTGTAAAACTTCGTGTTGATTACTATGTTTGCAATTTTAAGACGGTTATATGCTGTATTGAATTTGAATATTATGTTGGATTTGATAATTATGTTGGAATTTTAAGACGATTTTTTTGCTTTGGTATTGAATTTGGTTATTATGTTGGATTTAATTATTATGTTGGAATTTTAAGACGGTAGTATCTTTGGTATTTTTCTTTGGTAGTGTAAAACTTCATGTTTAGTATTGTTGCTGGTAGTGTTGCATCTGTAATGTGATGGTAAATAGGTAATCGTATTCAAGTTCTTACAAAATCACAAGCTTTGCAAATAATAAACTGAGTCTTTATGAATGTTGTTTTTGTGTTGAAATCAACTTAATTTAATTTATTTCTTTTTAAGATATGGATAGAGACTTGGAGAGTGTCAGAAATGAATTATTGATGGGTGATGATGAACAAAGCGATAAGGTGGCTGATGGAGAGGATGAAGAGAATGAAAATTTAGAATTAATATGGGGAATAAAACGTCGTGAAGCTGTTGTTCATGTAGCTGCTTATATTGCATATTTTACTTCTTTGAGAACCATTTGTGATCAACCTAAAACTTTCATCAGAAAAAACACTTTGGATGTATACATGAAAAGAGAAATGAGACGTTTTGAGCTAATGGATGATCTTAAGGTTACTAGAACTTGTCAGGGTCTAATTAGGATGAGCCCACATGCTTTTGAAAGGTTTTGTAAAATTCTTAGAGATGGGAGATATTTATTAGACACAAGACGATCTTCGGTAGAGGAGCAAGTGGCAAATTTTTACATATTATTGGTCATAATGCTAGGAACATCACCCTTAGCTCCTTTTTCAAACGTTCGGGTGAGACCACTAGTCGACACTTTCACCGAGTTTTGGATGCCATTATATCAATGGAAGATATGTTTCTCAAACAGCCCAAAGGAACCGATATCCCACCTGAAATTCAAAACGATGGTCGTTTTTTCCCATACTTTAAGGATTGTGTAGGTGCTATTGATGGGACACACATTCGTGTGAAAGTTTCTGGTGCACAGGCTTCTAGGTTTCGATGTAGAAAGGGATTTACCTCTCAAAATGTGTTGGCAGCTTGTACTTTTGATCTCAAGTTCTCTTATGTGTTAGCTGGTTGGGAGGACACTGCTTCAGATTCTAGAATTGTTAAGAACGCATTATATTCTAGGCCTGATAAATTAGTAATACCTCATGGTAAGTACTATCTGAGGGACGCTGGTTATATGTTAAAATCCTGCTTGATTACACCATATAGAGGTGTAAGATATCATTTGAAAGAATATACCTCTCGTGCTCCTGAAAACTCTCATGAGCTATTTAATCATCGACATGCCTCACTTCGCAATGCAATTGAGAGGACTTTTGGAGTTTTGAAGAAGCGATTTGCAATAATTGGAAGTACGAACGAGCCTCATTATTCACAGAAGACGGTAACTAAAATGATTTTGGCATGTTGTATCATTCACAACTTCCTCATGGGAGTCGATCATGAATACAACCAGTGCCTTGTTGAAGAAGTAGACCTAGAGCTAGCTGAAAATATTGAAGAGGGAGACCTTGTTTCAAGTAAAGAAGACTCAGTCAAGGCCGCCAAATTTAGGGATGAGATTGCTTCTCAAATGTGGGGGGATTATGTATTATAATGACTTTTGTGAGCATTTGCTTATATTGCTTTTACAATTTATGAGATAATTTATATTGCTTTTCATGTTTGAACTGTTGAGACATGTCGTTGGCTGCCAAACTACTAGTTTGTTATCAAGTTTGCCTTTACAATTTATGAGATAATTTCTATTCCATTTTATGTAATTTGCTCATTTTGTGTTCCTGTCACATCACTTTTTAAATAATTTCATCTCTTTTACTATCATTTTCTGTGTACCATTAGTACAGAAAATGGGACAACAGAAAAAAAATGGAAGCTCCAAGCTCATCCTCCTTGAGATGGACTGATCGGATGGATAAAGTTTTTATTGACGCGTTAATGAATGAAGTTGTTCTTGGGAATCGAGTCGATGGGAGTTTCACTTCGCATGCATATGATAACGTTGTTAAAGAATGTTCAAAGAAAATGAATCAACCTCTCACCAAAGCTCACCTAAAGAATCGTCTTAAGACGATAAAGAAAACTTTAATGATGTGTTTGATCTATTCGGTGCTAGAGGTTGGGGATGGAATGAAGTGACAGCAATGTTTGACAATGAAGATGAAGTTTGGGAATCGCTACTTGAGGTATGTACTTAATAACTATCTATTTCTTTTGACTTCTTGCTGCTCAGTTTTTGGACTGAAATCAGTTTTTGGACTGAAATCAGTGCTGAGCAGCTAGTACAGCTAGTATAGTAGTGTTAAATTGTTTCATTATGCAGAAAAAATCGTCTTGATAGTCACTGTTTTGATTTATAGTACAGCTAGTACTATTATTGTTAATAATAGTGATTGGCCTTTCTGAAAACCTTTCGAACTTCAAAATGGTCTTTATGTAAATATTCGTGAGTAAATTGTTGCGGATGATTGGTGTTAGGAGCTGATGATTGCTATCTTGAATCGTTTTCAGAAAAAACCAGAAGCTGAGAAATGGAAGAACACCCCTTTTCCTCACTTTGATTTGTTGGCTAAGCTTTTTTTCAAAAGATCGAGCTACTGGTGTTGAATCCGCTACAGCTAAGGAGAAGAATGTTCACATGACAGCAACTATTATTGACTCGAATGATTGGGGCACGATGGAAGGTAAGACGGGTGATTCTAAAGACTCGGCTGATTCTAAGAAAGGGAAAAAAAGAAAGGCAACTGAAGACGTTTTGCGGGAAGAAATTTCAATCATCAAACAAGGTTTGGACAATGTTGCACAGGCTCTTCGAGAGGGAAATGAAGTAATTGAGAAGGGTCGTCCTCGAGTTTATACAAGTCAAGAGGTATTTGAAGAGTTATCAAGGATGGAGCTTGATCAGATTACTCGTAGGAAAGCTTATAGGTTCTTAAGTGCCAAGCAAGCGAGGGTGAGAGAGTTGTTTGGGAGCCCACCTGAGGAGCGAAAGGAGTATTTAATCGAGATGATGATTGACGATGAGTGAAGCAACCAGAAAAAACGATGAGTGAAGCAACCAGAAAAATGTAGCTGCTTATATTCAAACAAGTATCATGGTTTTGTAATGCTAAGTATTGCGGATGTTCGTAGACTTGATTCACTGTTTAATCTCGTTGTATGTCGTAAGATTTTAGTTATCTAAACACGTATGCTTAAGATTTTATTTCAAGTTGTTACCATCTTAACTAATCAGTGGCTTTTCCGAGTTTCGGAGAGCGATGCTTATCTTCTTTATAGTTTTTGATTCTCCGTCTCCCTTTTCGTTTTCTCTTTTTGCCCGTCTTTCCTCCCATATCAATATCAATGGGATGCTATTACAAGACGATTGACGAGGTGGACAATTTACGTAATTTAGATGAAGCAATGATCAATTTCCGAAAATCCGCAATAATTTGTTATAGCTGATAAATTCGTGGTGAACATTGTAGAGAAAATAAGGCTGCATTTCCTCAAAAAAAAAAAAGAAAAAAAAAAAAGTTGCTCAAAATTTAAAAGGAAAAAAGAAAAAAGAATAATGATGTTGTGTTACACGGTGCAAAGTGAATATACACAAGTGAATTCACATGAGCTGTCATCTCCCTTCTAACTTAGATGGAAAAGTAAGGGCATTATTGTCATTAGTCATCATTTACCATCAGCATCCTCCATCCATTCTCCTTCCTCCCCTTCCATTTCCCTCCCACCATTTTTGTTATCCAAACAGCCTCAATCCATTTACCCTCCCCTTCCCTCCCCTCACTCCCCCTCCCCTCCCCTTCCCTCCTAATATTGTATCCAAACAGACCCTTAGGGTAGTTCGTACGGTTCGTACGGAACTCTAGTTCGTACGGGATCCCGCCCCTATATATATATATATATATATATATATATATATAGGCGGGATATCGTGAGTTGGAGTCTTATGGTGAGTTGTGAGTTGGGGAAATTAAGGGCTGAGATTAAAAGAAATGGACCGATGAGATTGAATCTAGTAATAATAAAAAAACACGCGGCCTGCAATATGATGAAGACAACGCTCTATTTTTTTCTGTCTCTCTCCTTTCATCCCCATTATCCTCTTCTCAGATTCTCAAACTCGTTTTTTGACTTTAAATCTTCAGCACTTCCAATCCCTACATCATTATCATCTTCCTCAAACCCTGATTACGGAGTAATAACTACGTAAAACCGCATCACGCAATTATTTGTGAATAATTTTGAGCAAGAGGGCCTCGAACTCCGGTAAAACGAGATCTCCTGTAGTAAATTTACCCAGACACAATCCTCAAAATCGCCATTAAAGAGCATTAAGAATCCAACATTTTAATCCTTACCTTCTTCATTTTCTCCATTTTTTCTCTTTCTTGAACAACACCACCAGATCGAAGATGGGTTCGAAAACCCCTTCGATCAGCTCTCTTCACTTCACTTTCTTCATCTTCTTCGTCTCCCATGTTCATTCCTTCTACCTCCCTGGCGTTGCTCCTCGCGATTTCCAACGGGTTATCTCTCTTTCTATCTATTAATTACTTTATTAATCTTGTTTCTTATTTATCTTTGATTGATTGATCTTAGGGTTTTACGATCTGAGTTCACTGGTTACTTGTTTCCCCTCTTTTTGTTTCGATCTGGATTGATGTGTGTGTTTATGTTTCAATCTGTCAGCTATGCGGTGTGATTTTCTAGGTTGGTGGTGTCGACTTTGGTGGTTTAATGGAGGTGAGCAAAGTGATGGTGAAAGAGGAGAGGCAGGGATCGGTTTGTGGTGTTGTTGTTTGGTCTCTGTGGTTGTCGATGATTGAGGTTGTTGATACTTGGCAGCGGCAGTGGAGGTGTCTGATGGGTTGCGGCAGGAGAAGCAATCAGATCAAGATGGTGTGAAGGGCATATACAGAGTGGATGTTGATACTCCTGCAAATGAATGGGTTCACCTTACCAAATTCTATGACGTCCTTCTCTTTAACACTGGCCATTGATATTTTACTATACTTGTATAACAGTTAACTAGGTTTCACGCTAAATGATCTCATGTATTGATGGTGATTAAAAGAGGTTACTAGCTTTTTGATAAGAAAAAGAGGTTACTAACTAATATGGATCACTATCAGTGGTAAAATAATCACCGAGAATAGAAAGATCACTACCGAAGATGGTTATTGCTTTATTAGCGATACTAAAAGGGTCACTAATAATATGTTTTTTTTTTAAATGATGTTTTTGAGTAAAGTGGTTTTACACACAGTCTGTGTAAGACGGCCTTACACAAGTGTTTGTGGTCTCAGTAATTTGAATTTCGATTTGCTTAGGTGGGGTCCTCACAAATTTCCAAAAGAGACGCCTCTTGTATTCTATCAGAAAGGACGACCCATTTCACCGGCCCTTGATTTTATGGACGGCCTTAAAAGTTTTTTTAAAGTCTCATACATTGATAAAGAAGTTCCTAGTAGCACACTCAAGCTATGGCGCCAATAAATTAGAATAACACCGCCATAACAACACAATAACACCGGCATAATAGTACAATAACATCGGAAAAACACCAGAATAACAGCACAATAACACGTGGTAAGAAAGAGTAAAAAAATCAAAGTCGTAAAAAATACTCAAAGTGGCACCGGAATAACATCACAATAACACCAGAATAACAGCACAATAACATGCGGTTAAAAAAAAAAGTAAAAAAATCAAAGTAGTAAAAAAATCAAAGTGACACCGGAATAACATCACAATAACAGCAGAATAACAGTAGAATAACGGCACAATAACACGTGGTAAAAAAAAAAAGAAAAAAAAAATCAAAGACGTAAAAAAAATCAAAGCGGCGCCGGAATAACATCACAATAACATCAAAGTAGTAAAAAAAATCAAAGTAGTAAAAAAACAGTGACACCGGAATAACATCACAATAACAATAGAATAACAGTAGAATAACAACACAATAACACGTGGTAAAAAAAAAAAGAAAAAAAAAATCAAAGTCGTAAAAAAATCACAAGAATGAAATAACATCACAATAACAAATGGAATGACAATAACAAAGACAATAACATATGGTAAAAAAAGGAAAAAAAAATCAAAATCGTAAAAAAATCAAAGTAACAGCAGAATAACATCACAATAACAGCGGAATAACAATAACAGCACAATAACATGTGGTAAAAAAAAAAGAGAAAAAAATCAAAGTGGTTAAAAAATCCAGGTAAAAAAGAGCACAATAATAGCATAATAACACGAGGTAAATTTTTTTTTTTTTTTTTTTTTTTTCCGGGCACATGCAATACCCTGCAAACCACGTGTGCCATGTAAGACATCCTTTAGGATGACAGGTAACCGCAGCACTCCCGTGTAGGGAGTCGAACTCGGGACCTCTCAATTCGTTGCCATTGCAACGCTTTGAGGCACTCCCAAACTCCACTACACCACCAAAAAAAAAAAAAAAAAAAAAAACGAGGTAAAAAAAATAAGAGTAAAAAAAATTTCAAGTAAAAAAAATCCGGTACAAAAAGAAAAAGAAAAAAAGGTAACATAATGAGTAAATTAAAGAAAAACATAAGAGAAAACAAAAATCAAAGTGGTAAAAAAAAAGTATAATAACACGAGGTAAAAAAACGAGAAAAAAAATTATAGTAAAAAAAAAAGTAACATTAGAAAAAAGAGAAAATAAGTAAATGACAATGGTTTTATATGACATGTAAGATTTGATCTTGGCCACTCATCTCTAATATAATCTAGTGGTTGAGATTCCCCCAACTCACAACTCACCATAAGAACCAAAATCACCAAATCCAATCTCTCTCTCTCTCTCTCTCTCTCTCTCTATATATATATATATATATATATATATATATATATATATATATATATATATATATATATATATATATATATATATATATATATCTTGTGACAAACTAGCAGCATCTCAACAACTTGATATTATACAACCACACTGAAGAAGTGAGAATATTATAAACATATTACTCGATTAACCATGACAGATGGTACGCGTATAAAGATTACAAGGTAACACAAATACTACTAAACTGCGTGAATTACTCAAGATCCTTGTCCACCCATGACACCTAACACCACGTAACCACTACTCACAAGCTATAGATATGTACATATACAGATATGAACTTAAATAACATCACTTGTATGCCCAGTTCCCGCAACAATATGTGGCATCGTCTCGTCACACCTATATCTCGCAAAACTTCACTTATAACTGAAGCACAAGTCAAAACATGAATAACGATGAGACTAAAACATGTTACTAACCATCAACAACCATGTCTAACATAAAAACATCCAAAAAAATAAAAGCATTCGAACAATTTAAATCTGGAAAAGTGCCTATAACAGTGACACTCGATCGAGTTGGTTAGGCACTCGATCGAGCTGGCCATACTCGATCGAGTATCTTAGCTACTCGGTCGAGTAGCCCGAGATCATAATACTCCTCCAATAGACACACCTGCAGCTACTCGATCGAGTGAGGGGCACTCGATCGAGTTGCTACAGGTCAAGAATTGCCCAGAAATCCAAACACAATATATATGGTCACATAACTACGAGTCGAGGTGATGACGCGACCACAAATCCTGTAAAACAAGTCCAGGAATAAGCAAGTACGGCCTTATGGCCACCGATGCAACCCAAGTACGAAAAAGTACCAACCGAAAAAAACTAATATCCAACACAAACTACAAACATAATAGAAAGAAACGGAGTATCACTCCTGCTGCTGCTGCTCATCCATCACTGCATCCTCATCACCACCACCACCTGAAGTGCCTGCTCCTGACGCACCATGTCTCGCATCACCACCGACTCTAGCATCTGATCTCACTTACCAAGGGGTCAAACCACCGTAAGGGTACGCCTGAGGCTCTCCCCAAGTAGACATGTCCACCCCATAAGAGTGGAAAACCCCGCTGATGTCCCCGACTCCCCTACACCAAACCAGATGACGTTCCGAGGTCCAAATACCGTGAACATACGCCATCTCATGCAAGTTCCGGATCGTCAAGGTAGAGGACACTCTCTCGGCCAAGTAGCTCTCACGCATCTCCGGGGTATCAAAAGAAGGGTAACCAGGGAATGGATACTGTGGTGGTAACGGCTGCTGTGGCTGAGTCTTAACCACTCTCTCTCGCCCTCGGCGTGGCCCTCTCCCCATCCTAGGTCGATCCTCCTCAGCTCTCACGTGTTCCCCCTTCCTCGGCTCAGGCATGACTCGGAGGATCTCCGGGTCGATGAAATATGTCTGCCTCGCAAGACGCCCAACCTCCTCTTCCTCCTCGTCAAAATCGGCAGATATAACTGCCGCAGGTAAAGGCTCTGTCGGTGGGACGTGCTCAGGAGCTGGTATCTTCATCCAACTCATGACCCACACCCTCCACGCTAAACTGTCATCCTCCAAGGTTCTCAACCATTTCTGGTCGAGGAAGTAAGCTATGTCCAAGGTAGGTACCGGAGTGGCTAAAGGGGTGTAGGTCGTTGAAGCCTCAAAGGAAGTTAGCTTCTCAGCTAACCGTGTGGCAATGACACCACAACTCAGGATCCAAGTGTCAGACGAGGCCATCAAAGCTAGACTGGCACACACTATGGCTGGAGCACTAAAGGTCACTCTCTCAGTCCTCTCGGGATTACGGTACGCCATCAGAAGAATCAACTCATGTGAGTTCAACTTACTCACATCCGATCTCTCGTAGAGGAGACACGACAAAGCACGAAGAAAGATCTTCAAAGTGACATGTTGCACATCATTGATCAACATGTTACTAGCAGTGGGAGCTGATTTCCCGGTGATACAAGGCATAAGAATGCAAACCCCACACTCGGTCGGTATGTCATGAAGGGCTCCCTTGGCAGGCTTAGCCAAGCCAAGGTGAGAAGCAAACAAGTGCATGGTCAAGACAAAGTTGGTGTTCATGAGGCGGAACTCCACAGTTTGTTCCACCGGCTCGTATTTAAACGAGCTCATGAACTTGAGGGTCGGAAAGGCATACAAATGCTTTCACAGGCGATATAGTCCGGTCAACCCCAAGGTCTCAAAGATGTGTCTGACATCAGTCTCAATACCCAAATCATCCAAAAGGGTCGTGTCAATGCAGCGGGTTGGTCTCATCTTACGAGACTGTAAAGCCACAAACCTTTTTCTTTGTGTGAAATCAACAAATACCACAGACGGGTACTCGGGTACAGCCGGGACAACCTGTTCACTCCCCTCCCCAATTTCGGGCTCAGAAGCCCTACCTCTCTTACTCTGTCTGGTCCCTACCGTCGGTCTCGACATCTGTTTCAGCATACAATTTAAATATACCACCACATATACACTAAAACATATAAAAGCATACATGTTTGATCATAAAAGAATTATCTAAGTACACACTATCACCAACAATCCCAAAATTACGAGTGAAATTCTCAATTCTTTGAAATTAGACGATCTCTACAGTTGTAAAAATTTGACATATTTAGCATGAATTAACTTAACCACTACTACTTTTAGGACTCTAACATTCAAAAAATCTTCAAAACATCTTCACATACAACCCAATTTCACAATAACATGAGACGAATTTCAGTTTGGGTTACTTTTAAGACGGAGTTTTTAGACAAATTTTTGAATGAAAATCGCAAAAATCAACCCTAAACATGATATATATATATAACATATATTATTCAATTTTCATCCTTTTACACACAATAGACAACCAAAAATCAATTCAATTTCTCAAACCCTAAAATTTCGGTTCATATTAACATCAAATTTGATTTAATTTTTGCATAGTTAACAACAATAATCATCAAAGGAAAACATCTAGATCATATTGCAACAATTAGAAGCAAGTTTTAACACATGTAAATCGATTTTTCAACACTTTCCATCATCCTATATGATTCTAACTAATTGAAAACATCAAAATAGGGTGAGCATTCTGTGGACACGGCCCACCTGCAAGCCCACTTCGATCTGTGGACGTACAACGGTCTTTTTGAAAGCCACGCTCGGCGGCGTAAAAATGCCTTCGACCGGATCGTTTTAGATCGGTCGGTTTCGTCTCGGTGAAGATCTCGAAACGATTAGAGATGTTCGGAGTCGCCAGAAAGCATTTGTGGGATGCCTGGAACCCGTTCGAAATCCACTTTATACCTCGGTCAAATCGAAGCACAAAGCAGCGTTTGACATAGGTACTAAAGATAAGGAAATCGTCCCTCTTTAGCATCCTATCTCTATAATGACTCTCGTACGCCCTGGATAAGGTCGTCCACTATCCAAAGTTTCTGAGTAAGAGGTGAAGGTACGTATTGGGAAGCCCTTTAATCAGACACCCAATCCCGCCCGCGTTAGCGGCCTCTACTGATCGATCTTGGTTGGTTGAATGCAAAAGTTGATAAAACGGTTTAAATGCATGAATGCGTATCCAATAATTTAAACCTAACATGTGAGAGATTTCTAAGTTGGTTGATTTAGTCCAAGTATCATGTATAAGATGTCGAGTTGGATTAATGATTGATTTGCATGCATGACGGAGATTAAACATCCATTTACCGTATTAGGTTTAGGGTGCATAACATGATCCATTTGTCTTAGTAAGGGATTTTGCAAATATGATTTTGAATAATCGAAATAGTCATCTGATCCGTCCAATATCCGGGTTAACTGGAGTCAGGATCATCCTAGACCAATTGATGTGAACATTATTTGCACACATTTAGTCCCCTAATTGAGGCTATTTTGCATACTATTATAGCATTCTATGACCATTTTATCCGTCGAAACCTTCCTATTTGCTTTTCTATCGCATTTCATATGTTTTGTAGAAAAGGAGATAATAAGGCGGAAATTCCCGTCTTTCGTGCATATTTGGAAGCTACTTGACGATACTGGATGGACTAGTATGGAGAGGAAGCAAGGACCAAAGACCAATCCCACAAGAATAAAATGGAAGTGAACAAAAAGGGAAGAAAAGAAGATGAACCACTGCTGAAGAACAATCCGAGCGGATTGTCTACAATCCGCCCGTCTCCCCACTACACAATCCGAGCGGATTCCCACAAAGACGCTCGGATTGGCCCGACAGAATCCGCCCGGATTCCATCAAATCCGCTCGTCTTCCATTAGCAGAATCCGTCCGTCCCGACCCTAATCCGCTCGGATTCCTTTCCAGCGATTTTCGTGTTCTTCAAGCTCCGTGAAAGACTCCCTTCCTCCGAAAAATACCGGCTCCTCCCTGCTCTAAACTCAAAAGTGTAATTACTAGTTTAGCCTTTAGTTAACCCTAATGCATCCACCTAATTTCCACTATAAATACCCCATTTGTAATAATCCTTTGACACATCTTTTTAGCTAGAAAAATCCTTCCTTAGATTAGATTAGGAGTAGATTAGAATAGATTACTCTTTAATCTTTCCACAAATTACACATTAATCTCTCCTTAATTATCATTCAAGTTTATTATTGGGTAATTGAAGATTATTGGGTTATTATTGGGAGATTGACAACCTTCCATCAATCATCAAGTTTCTTCTATTATTCTTTGCTTTATTATTTGGATCATCTCAAGTTTGGTATAAATCCTCTACTCTTTACTCTTTATTGTTTATTTACTCATTCTATTATCATGTTTATACTTGTTGTGATGATTGACGCCATTAATGACATGTTTCCCATGATAATGAGTGAGTAGTTTCTTTAGCTAGGATTAGTGGGTAATTAAGGGAAACTAACATGGGATTGATTCATGCTTAATCTAATATGTTCACATGATTAAATTGCTTGCTTGCTGTGATGTCAACTTTATGCACATGTTATGTTTGATGAAATGCTAAGCCTATGAATCCTTGCATTTTTACCATCTCTTATCTACTCAACTTGACTCGTAAGATATAAACCAACTCGAGTCTTGTTAGACCATGCATAGAAGTTGATTAGGAGGAAAGTAAGTCGACTTGTAGGTGTTGTACAATCTAATCGATTTGGCTCCGGGACCCAACTCTTCCTATGAACCGTAAGATATAACCCAACTCGGTTCCTCCACAACATTAATTGCTTGCAACCTTGTAAACATGTTTGTATGATCAACACCATGAATCCCCAATAACCCCATGATATCCTAGCACTTTTAATCAATTGTTTACATCTTTCCTTTTATTGCTTGTTCTACTTTATTGCTTGCATTAGTCTAGACACAACTACAAACCCCATCAATTGTGACACTTGCATAAATTGAGATAGATAGACTTAGAACCCAAAGCACACCGTCCCATGGATCGACCTCGACTTACCGCTAACTAGTTGTTTGTTGAGTATTATAAATGTGTTTGATTGGATGAGTGACGACATCAACCGGATCACCAATGCTGGAAGGGAACAGGCCCTGTACCAGACGGCTATATGAGGAGCGAGCCAGCCGGCGATACAAAGGGCCTCCCTCTGGTTTTGAAAATGAGAAATGGAGGGCCTGTTTAGGCACGGGTTAGCCCACGGTTTATGTGCCGTGTTCTGACCATTTGGAAAACGTTATAAAACGTGTTGAAAATGGGTATTTGAACCCGGTTTGATATGAAGGGGTCGTTTAGACCGCATTTGTTTATTTGAAGAACTAGACTCGAATAATCATCATTATTTTGATAATATTCGGTGTCGGGTTCGATTTGACAAACTTGACATGAATAGTTTTGAAAGTAATTATGGACTAATTGTTCTAAGTCCATTTGAATGTTATTAGTCGATACTCATCATCATACCCGGGTTAAAATCCGGCATGGTATGTAGAACCAAGTATGACTTTGTGTTGCTGACTAATATGTTTGTTTGAAAATGTAAAGAAATGAAATAAAAGGCTTTAAAATACCTTTTAAATGTCATTAACTAAATATTATCTCCTAAACACGGATTTAACCGTCATGGTATGAGGAACCAAGGGTGAAAAATGTTTATGGTTAAAACAAATGAAATAAAGTAAAAAGGGTTCGAAAATACTTGAAATGGTGAAAACCGATTACAAATATGAAGATGGATTAAAAGGAAATGACGAGAACAAACACGGTTGATCTCCGGTCTGAGCACCCCATTTAGGCGCGGGCAAGTTGGCGACCTAAGGGGCTTCTGCCTCAGACCAAAAATAAGTTTTGGCTCGTTTATTCCATGTTTTGGTTCATGTTATGCATGTTTTAGCATGTTATAGTCATGAAACAAATGAAAACATAATAAAAGAGGATTTTTACACCCTCATACTTACATGTTTGGTTATGGCGAGTGACCGACGTAAGTGTAACAACTCGTTTGATCGGAAAAAACTCGGTTTAAAACCGTTTTGGTAAGTAAAAAGAGTGTTTAAATGTTTAGTGATGGTGTAGTGGTCGAAATGGTCTGTCAAGTGATTTAATGCATGATGACGGTACCAAACAATGTGTAAGGCTTGTGTTTACGATCGGTAGGTCGTAAATACGCGTCGGGTTGTGACTTAAGAAGTCGAGTAGAGAATTTTAAGGGAGAAAAGAGGGGGCGGACACTCGCGTAAGTCTCAAATGGGTGGCATTTGAGGAGTATTTATAGGAGAATGAGTGGTTTTGTGAGTTTTGAGCGACGTGGCCACTTGGGCTGCTCAAAGAGGCGCTAGCCACGTCGCGGTTCTTCAAGGTGAGTTGTCGCTTTCACAACAAACGCAATCATGATTTGTTCTATCCTAGGTTTTGTAGTCACATGTTTGGAACATGACCAACATGAATCCGGGAAAACTTAACGTAGAAGGTTTGAAATGTTTTGTTTTTGGTGGTTGACTCGGTTTGACTCGATGTTGGAGTCGGGATTTGAATTTTTGAGTCGGTTTTGGTCCGGTGTCAGTTTTGACTCTAGTTAGTGTCATTGCGACCCCGTCGTCGTGCATTAAACACTCCAGGTATTTTTAAAATGTTTTGAGATGTTTTATTTTCGAAATCGTTTTAAGTTTTCCGACGTAAAGTTGTACACAAACTGTCGATCAAACGCCGCGATTCCAAATCATGTTGTAGTCCGATAATCATCGGGTGTTTGTTGGAGTCTCAGCAGATACTGGGTATCTACAGAGCCCCCACTTTGACTGAGGCTTGGACAGGGCGAAAGTCAAAGTAGAGTCCCCTGGTCAATCGAAGATTACAACCTGGAGACCCAAGCGACGTCGAGGCGGCTTGAAAGGATTCGGGCCAAGGACCTGCCGTCGGGAAGGGCGACGCCAAGGCGACTCGAGGGTACGAGCCAAGGACCTGTCGTCGGGAACAGTTTAGAGTCTGTCGACTATCCGTGTGGGTCGTTTAAAGTCCGTTAGACTACGTACAAAGGCTCGCCAGCAATAGGAAGGAGTCATACCTGAGGCATCTTTGGAAATGTCCTCGCACTTTTGCGGACAAAGGCTCGCCAGCCATGGTAAGGAAATGTACCCGAGGCATCTTCGGGATCTGTCCTTGAATGTTTGCGGACAAAGGCTCGCCAGCCATTGTAAAGAAATGTACCCGAGGCATCTTCGGGATCTGTCCTTGAATGTTTGTCGACAAAGGCTCGCCAGCCATTGTAAGGATATGTACCCGAGGCATCTTCGGGATCTGTCCTTGAAAGGTTTTCGGACAAAGGTTCGCCAGCCAATGATAGCCGATTAATGGATCAAGGGAATAGCCGCGTCAAAAGGGCTTGTCTTGAAAGTAGCGAACACGTGATCCCGCCGTGGAAACAGTGAATTTGGAATCTTCACTATTACTGTTTTTTGGAATGAGCGGGTTCTGCGAGGAAGCCCCCTGTTGGTAGTGAATTTGGTATTTTCACTATTTAACTGAAGTGACGGTTTATGTGCCGCCGTTGACATCTGATGGAAATAGTGAATTTGGAATCTTCACTATTAATTGAGGTGACGGTTTATGTGCCGCCGTTGACATTTGATGGAAATAGTGAATTTGGAATCTTCACTATTAATTGAGTGACAGTTTATGTGCCGCCATTGACATCTGATGGAAATAGTGAATTTAGAATCTTCACTATTAATTGAGGTGACGGTTTATGTGCCGCCGTTGACATTTGATGAAAATAGTGAATTTGGAATCTTCACTATTAAATGAGGTGACGGTTTATGTGCCGCCGTTGACATGCGTGGTGAGAATAGTGGAATTCAATTTCCAACTATTATTTTGAGAATGACGGTTTTAATTGCCGTCGCTTAAAATTTGCAGAACTAGCGGTTTTTGAATTTTCACTATTATTTTTTGAAAATTTTTTGAAGGAAAATAGTGAATTTGATTTCACTATTATTTTTGAAATTGGCAGTTTTGATCGCCGTTCGCTTGAAAATAGCGAATTTAAATCTTCACTATTTGATTAGAGTGACGGTTTATGTGCCGTCGTTTAAAGCCTTCGAAAATAGTGAATTTGAATTTCACTATTTGTTTTTGCTTTTGAGAAAATGACGACCTTTAATATCGTCAAATGATAATTCGAAGTTTGTTATGTGGAAATTGGGCTAAAGCCCAAAATTTGCTGAAAAAGCAAGGGACGCCTAATTGTGGCGCGAGCCACCTGGCGAACCAAAGGGGCTTCCCTTTTTTCTGTAAAAAGACGCGAGGTTGTACTGCATCTCATTCATCATTCCGCCTTCTTCATTTTCGACACAAAACCCGCGAAAATCGCCATTGAAGGACCTTCACTGGCTTCCACTCGTGCCATCATCAACAATGTCATCTCAAAGTATGTATTTCCTCTTGAATCCATTTAAATTTGTTGATCTTTAGCTTGATTGAATTAGGGCGGAATTTTACCCTAAAAAGTTGAATTAGGCGTTTTTGATTGAGCCCATTTCGAGTGAAATTGGTGCTTGCATTAGGTTAGAAACCTGTTTAGGAGTATAGGGGTGCTTTTAGTTTGCATTTTGGTCCCCGTTCCCGCTCCCTATGCTCGAAAAACGCGAGTAAGGTGAGACACCGTCTCACTTCGCAATGCCAAGTTTATTTGCTTGGGTCGTGGGTCCCACTAGGTTGCATTGTAGTTGGGAAAACCCGTATTCGCCATTTATGGACCTTCGTTAGATATTGTGGGCAAAATTGGATTTTTGCCTTTTGTGAAGGTCTTACGTCTGACAAAATAAGCGTCTGTTTGGGCTTGAATTGAGTCAGTTTACCTTGAAATGGACCTCATTGGTAATTTAGGTCATCTTGAGGTGTGATAAAATCACGCTTGCCTTTTCGCTGTCATTTTTGAATTTTTGACCGGTTTGGGCTCAAATTAGCGTATGAATTGCCCTTTTGAGCCGTAGAAAAATACCCCATTGTGTCGGGAATGTATTTTGGCTTGCAGGCGGGCCTGTAGGGGTCTTAAAATGCCGTTTTTTTTTTTTTGACTAGTCTTTTGCTTGAAAAGATGGGCGAGTCATTTTTGTTGTTGCGAATTATTTTGTTTGGTTGGATTTTGGGCGGGATTGCCCTTGTTTTGCATTGTAGGTTGTTTTTGTTTGGATTTATCCATTTCATGCCGTCGTAATGCCGAAATTTTGGCTGACGTTTTTTTGTTGTGTTTTTTGGTTGCAGGATATCGTTTGGGACCTATGAGGTCCGTTGTTGAGGTTTCGGAGGAGGAAGTCGATCCTGGAGGGGGTGTGACGACTGTTTTTTGTTACAGGCTTGGTTGTGTTTCTGCCTGGCGGCCTTTGCCCGGCCAATGATCGGGCATCGATCGTTGGTCGTTACCTGCGGAGGTCCGGACGTCCGATAAGTGGGGTTCAGTACGAGTGTATTATCCCACGTTGCCGCTTTCGGTCGTTGTCGAATTCAGCTGAGTGGGGTTCAACATCGGGATAGCATCCGTTGTCCTGATCCCTTTTCATCCTCGAATTCTGACGATTGGAGGCCAACGTCGGGGTAGTGCGCTGAGCTACGAGCCTCGATTATCGCGTCGTCCAATATCGGCCAGGCACCATTTTTCTTTTTGTTGTGGAGCAGGAACGAGGTGTTATCGTCGTGGTAGCCACCTCTGCTTCCGTTGTTGCTCTTTTGTTTCTTGTGTTGCTCCCTTTCTTTTTTGTTTGAGAGGATAGAGAGTGCTTAGTTCGATAGGTGGTAGATAGCCCCCAGTTCGTTGTCTTAGGCCAGCGTCTGTATGATAGACGGTTGTCTTAGGCCAGTGTCTGTATGGTAGATGTCTGTAATGGATCTTGTTTGTACGGCCAGTTGCTCGTATCAAACGCGTGTCGATTTATTTTGCGTAAGGCGGTTTGTATATATGTGTTTTTGGATTGTAGCTCATTTTGTGATTTTTGGCTTTTTTGTGTTGTGTTTCGGAGGAGCGCTGTCGGCTGTTGATTCTTCTTTTGCTTTGCACTAGTTCCTGCATCATTAGTGTAGAAAACAGGCAACAGATAGCACATATGCAAAAAATGTAAACACGTAAAAGCATTTGATTGAAAACCAAAATTAACCAAGATGTCTTGAAGTTAAAATTGAAATTTGAAAATTCTGTGACAAATTGTCACGTTCGGAATTCAAAAGGAGTTGACTTGAAAATTTGAGCAATTAACTCGTATCGTGAATTAAATTGCGTCGAAATCATTGAAATTGACTCGAATAATTCAAACTCAAACCGTCAGGAAAGAATTTTTGAAAAGGATTTTTGCGAGTATATTTGATTTTTGATTTTTGAGGTCAAGACTCGAATTTGTGAGTGCTTGAATTTTTGAGGAAAATTGATGTCGTGTTATCAGTTCTCGATTTTGATTTTTGATGGAAAATTGCGAAAAAATCGAAAAATTTTCGGAATTTCGACTGACATGGAAACGATCCATCGCGGATCGGGGCACTACCCCTTCCCCCCTTAAAAAAAGAAAGAAAAATCCGTATGTTTAAGGCTGCGTCATGGAAACCGTGTCGGATTTCGTAAAACGCGAAAACAAGGAAATGTGAGTGTGAGGAAACACAAAATATCCTGAATCATCCCGAAGAGGCGCGAGCTTCACGGCGGGAGGTTTGAGGTGTCAGGAGAAAACACAAGTTGAAAGAGACAAGTCAACAGCGGGAATCCTGGGGAAGGTCCAAAGAGGCGCGAGCAGCCTGGCGATGGAAGCCAGCTCTCCCCTTTTTCCGAAAAATGCGCTGATCATTTTGTATAAATATGGATGTTTGCGCTTCATTGTTTTGTAATCCGAAACACAAAATCATCTCTACAAAACCTCTTCTTCTTCTTCCACAAAAATATTTCATGGATGCTTTTGAGAACGCATTGCGACAATGGTGCCGGGATTTGTCGCCTCCCGAAAAGTATCAACTCGCTTGCATGGGAGTTGGTCAATTGTTGGTGCTTCGTCAAGTCAAGGTTCAACCTTCATTTCTTGAAGCATGTTCTCGGTTTTGGGATTCGAAACATCATGTTTTCGTTTTCCCGAAGGGTGAAATTTGGCCTCTTGCCGAAGAAGTTGGAGCCATTGGTGGGTGGCTGGGTTGTGTTCCGATGCTTCCTCCGACTCGGTTGTGCTACAAGGAGAAATTCCGTTCCATTTTGGGCTTATCAACAAGCCAAATAAACTTTCTTCTTGCTCCACATGGTGTGGATATGTTGTCTCTTATCAACATCTTTTCAAACCGATTAGATGTTAATGTCTCGGAGGTGGCTAGGAGAAGGGCTCTTGCATTTTGCCTTGTCCATGTGTACCTCTTTGTTGATGTCTTTAAGAAGGAGGGGCCAAGATTCCATGGTAGCATGACCCTTATCCATGTGATTGAGCAAATGGAGCATGGTAGAGATCCATCATGGTTGGTGCTTGGAGAGATTATCCAAGCTTTGGACAAGGAAGCCCCTTGTGGAGAAGCTCCCTCTTTCGGATCCCCAAGGATCCTCCAAGTGTGGCTATTGGAGAGGCTAAGGTATGTAGAGCCTCCGGTTGATTCTTCTTCTTATTCCTTCTGTCACCTTACCTTGAGGAAGAAGTTGTACCCGGATAGTCTCGTTTCCACCGAGGCCTATTGGGCCGCAAGATTGGCGGAGGAGGGTGGTCCTCATATCCGTTGGGTGGTGCCGTGGTGGCACTTGAGGTCCTTCACGGGGTTGTCCGCTTCGGGTGCTAGTCCTCGTTCTTTGATGGTGGTGGGTTTGAAGGTTGTTTTCTTCATATATCCCGAAAAGCTCATGAGGCAAATGGGGCGTCAACAAAAGGTGCCCGCTCAAGATACTCTTGTCCAAGAGAATGATTTCCGGAATTCTGAGCTTGTGGAGTTATTTGAAAGATGGTGGGCCACTCGGCCGCTTTGGGAGGTACCAAACCCCGTTGCCACGACATGGGTGACTCCCTCTTATGTCAAGTGGTCACATGATCCGTCCTTGGAAGAGAGATCCAAATTTCGTAAGGACGAGGTTGTCGACTTGAAGTACCGAGAGGTTGGCAAGGCCAACCGTGCCTTCTTTGAGGAGTATGTTGATGGAGCTACCCCGATATGATGAGACCACCGAAGAGGAGGAGTTCTGGCCCCAAGAACATGGTGGGCCATGCTTTGGCTCATCTTGGGTCGAATATGGGGTCATGTGCTAGACCGGAGGCCGTCGCCGTCTTAGATCCGTTGAGGATCTGTTCCGAGGAGGAAATCCATGCTAGGCGGGCCAACAAGAAGAACAAGGAGAAGATGTACCCCGAGGGAAAAGGCAAGGGTAGAATGGAAGAGTGAAGACCTCCATTACCCACTTTATTATTATGTTGTATTATTGTTGTGAGTTTTTATTATGTTGTACTAGCTAGTTATTGTGTGTTTCGTGCTAGTTTTATTTTGTGAGGTGTTTTAGTTGACACCTTAGCTTTGACAAGTTGTAGACTTGTCGAGCTTTATTTGTTGAAATTGTAATTCCTCCCATTATTAATAATTAAATAAGAGGATTGCCCGTGTCGAAAATTGTGAACGCTTGTTTCTTTCATCCATTTGGTGAAGGCAATTCAATTTGAATCATCCTAAACAATTGCACTTGGGAAAGTGGTATTTTGTGGAAAGGGAGAAAGGCTCATTTTGTATTTTTGTGGAAAAGGGGAATGGTTTTCCCTTTTCTTTTTTTGATAGGGATTTTTGTATGTGGGGATGGTTGTATCCTCCTTGTGTAAGAAAGAATTGCCTACGTATTCACCTGAAGAGGTGAAATCAAACCATGATCGTAGTTCGAAGCGTTTTGTAAATTTGATTGGGTTTTGTGGTTGTATCCCTCAGGCATAAGAGGGTCTGCCTACGTATTCACCTGAAGAGGTGAAATTAAACCATGCTCGTACTTCAGGGGGTTCGTTTTAGTGCAAATGGATGTTGCCTTTGACAGATCAAAGGACATTCGAAACGGGCAAGTTGCCGTAGCTTAGGCTCGATAAAACATTCAATTTCAAATCAGAATACGTTGAGGAACTTGACTTGAAAAGGGTTGAGGTCGTTGCTAGTTGTAAAACTAGGCTAGGTCGTTGGTTGTTATGGTTCAAGGGTAGTATTTCTTGAGCTGGTCTAGGGTGGTTGGGTTTGTAAAATCCTCCCCATCTAGGTCACTCAGTCTCACTGCGCCCCCCGAAAGTATTTTCTTGACCAGGTATGGCCCGACCCAATTGGGTTTGAATTTTCCCCTCGGATCGACGGGTAATGGTGCTCGAACTGAAGGACCAAGTCGCCCTCTTGGATGTTTCTGGGTTTGACCTTCTTGTTGAATGCCCGTTGTATACGTCGTTGGTATAGCTGGACGTTGTGCAAGGCGTTGAGTCGCCGTTCGTCTAGAAGAGTGAGTTGTTCGTACCTTCGACGGGTCCATTCCGCCTCAGGGACCTGACTCTCCAGTAGGATGCGTAGAGAAGGAACCTCTAACTCTACCGGTTGAACCGCCTCCATACCGTATGCTAGGTAGAAGGGTGTGGCGCCTGTCGGCGTTCGAATGGAGGTTCGGTATCCCCAGAGTGCGAATGGGAGTTTGCTCGGCCAATCGCGGTAGTTGTCTTGCATTTTCTTGATAATAGTGATAAGAGTTTTGTTCGCTGCCTCCACCGCTCCGTTGGTTTGGGGGCGGTAGGGGGATGATCGATGTCACTTGATTTTGTACTTGTCCAACAAAGCTTGAGTTTTCGCCCGGAAGTGTGAGCCTTGATCGTTGATGATTTCATGGGGCACCCCATATCGGCAGATGATGTTGTTTTGAATGAACTTGGCCACTTGTTTGGCGGTCAAGACTGCATATGACTGCGCTTCCACCCATTTGGTGAAGTAGTCGATGGCGACGAGGATGAAGCAATGCCCCTTGGTGCCTATCGGGTTGACTTTCCCGATGATGTCGATGCCCCAGGTTGAGAAAGGCCATGGTGATGTCATGGTGTATAAAAGGGATGGTGGTATGTGTTGTATGTTGGCAAAGATTTGGCAATTGTGGCAATGTTGACGTAGTTACGGCAATCGGCTTCCATGGTGGTCCAGTAGTAACCTAGCCGCATGATTTTCCGTGTAAGCATCATTGCACTCATGTGAGGGCCACATTCTCCGTCGTGAACCTCTCCCATGACTTTTTTGGCTTTGTGATGGTCAATGCAAAGGAGAAGAATTCCTTGGGGTGTCCTTTTGTAGAGTTGATTTTGGTTTGTCACGAATTGTGATGCAAGTAAGCGGATGGCTCTTTGTCCTCTTTGATCAGAGTTGGGAGGGAATTCGTTTTTGGTTTTATAATTGAGGATGGCTTGGTACCAAGGTTCATCATGGCTTTCCTCGTCGTCGATGATGGCACAAACGTGAGCTGGCTCGCTCCTTCTCTCGACACATAGGGGCATTGATGTCATGTCGTCAGGTATGTTTACGAGCGCGGCAAGTTTTGCTAAGGCATCAACAAATTGATTTTCCTCTCGTGGCAAGTGGAAGTAGTCGACTTGGTCGAAGAATTCGGCCTCTTGACTGATCTTCGCTTGGTAGAGAGCTAAGCTGTCAGATCGGATTTTCCATGATCCGGACACCTAATTGATGATGAGTGAGGAATCGCCGTGGACCCTCAGCCACTTGATGCCAAGTGTGATGGCTGCTTGCAGCCCGATGAGACATGCTTCATATTCAGCGGCATTGTTGGTGACAGCGAAGTCTAGCTTGACCGAGATCGGAACGTGTTCTCCCTCTGGTGAAATTAGAAGGATTCCTACCCCGAAGCCTCTCATATTAGACGCACCATCGAAGTATAGGTCCCATGCGTCGGAGTCGGCACAAAGGATGTCTTCGTCAGGAAGTGACCATGTACCGGTCGTAGGATCCTCGTTGACGGGATTTTCTGCTAGGAAATCGGCAACTGCTCTTCCCTTGATAACCTTGAGGGGTACAAACTTGCGGTCAAATTCGGACAGCATGAGTGTCCACCAAGACAGTCTTCCGTTTAGTACGGGTTTTTCGAAGATGTATTTGACCGGGTCCTTCTTGTAGTAGATGTGGACTGTGTAGCTGAGCATGTAATGCCGCAGCTTCTTTGTTGACCATACTAGGGCAAGGCATGTCTTTTCCAGTTGGGTATACCTCGTCTCGTACTCAATGAACTTTTTGCTGATGTAGTAGATGGCTCGTTCTTCGTTGCCAACTGTTTGTGCTAACATTGCTCCTATGGCTGTGTTGGTAACGGTCAGGTATAGGGATAGAGGAATCCCTGGTTGAGGTGGCATGAGGACAGGAGGTTTGGATAGGATTTCCTTTATCCCGTCGAAGGCCTCCTGACAGTCGTCGTCCCAATCGGTGTGATCGGAGGCGCGAAGCTTTTTGAATATTGGTTCACAAATCATAGTGAGCTTGGCAATGAACCGGCTGATGTATTGGACCTGACCGATAAATCCCCGAATCTCCTTCTCGTTCCTAGGCCGAGGCATTTGTTGAAGGGCTTTGATTTTGGTTGGATCAATCTCAATGCCTCTTTTGCTGACGACATGTCCCAAGAGTTTTCGGGAGGTGACCCCGAATGCACACTTCTGAGGATTTAGTCTCATGTTATATTTCCGCAGCCGAGCGAAGAATTTCCGGAGGGCATTAATGTGGCCGTCCCGTTCTTTTAATTTGACAATCTTGTCATCGACATATACCTCTACCTCCTTGTGCATCATATCATGTAGGAGAGTAGTAGCGGTTCTTTGTTATGTTGCCCCGGCGTTGATGAGACCGAAAGGCATGACCGTGTAGCAGTATGTACCCCACTGTGTAGTGAACGCAGTCTTGTGCATGTCTTCCTCAGCCATCTTAATCTGGTTGTACCCAGCATACCCGTCCATGAATGATAGGAGAGCATGCTCGGCAGTATTGTCCACCAGAATGTCAACATGTGGGAAAGGGAAGTCGTCCTTAGGGCTCGCCTTGTTCAGATCCCTGAAGTCGACGCATACCCGAATTCTTCCGTCTTTCTTTGGTACGGGCACAATATTGGCCACCCAGTCTGAGTATTCAGACACTTTGATGAAGCTAGCCTTGAACTGTTTATCCACCTCTTCTTTGATTTTTAGGGCCCACTTAGGACGCATCCGGCGTAGCTTCTGTTTCACAGGTTTAGCCCCGGGTTTAATGGGTATCCGATGCTTTGCAATTTCTCTGTCAATCCCACGCATGTCTCTGTATGACCAGGCGAACACGTCCTTGTATTCGTGGAGCAGGTCAATGAACTATTGTATTTCCGAGGGGTTCAGGGTTGTCCTTATCCTAAGTTCTTGAGGTGTATTATCGGTTCCTACGTTAATAGGTTCGGTCTCCTTAATGATGGGGGTTCTGGTTTCCCGCTTGTCAAGTTCTTTGGCTAAGTGAGGTGGGTAGTCACTCAAGTCAAATTCCTTATAGTCATTCAGAATTGCATTGCAGTTAAAATGAGACGAGTCATAAGCAAACTTAGCGATCATTAAGTTGACACGAGCGAAAAGCTCGGAAAGGACAGACATCTCGTGGTCAGTCAGAGGCGACACAACAGAGGAAGTGGCCCCTGGAATAGGCTCCAGGTTGTCACCTTTCATGGGAGTGGGGGTGACCCTAGTAGACTCAGGCTCTGAATCAGCCACGACTTTGTGATAAAACAGTGGGAAGGGGACCTTGACTGGGACATCAAGAGTGTTAGGAGCTATGACAGACTCTGACTCCGACTCAGACTCGGACTCAGATCCTTCTTCACTTCCCTTCTTGAACATAGGGCCTTCTCCAGTTGTTATCTTGAGAACGCGGCCTTGGCGATCGGTCCACTTGACGGTCTTCCTCCAGCCCTGTGTAACTTCCTCCGGGTCAGTATCGGAGATCACGGCGGTTGGATCAAATTGATTGTCCTTCAGGGTGATGATGATGATGTCCTCATAGTCGAGGTGTTTGACGTTGTCTTCCCCAAAGAGGAGTGTGACAGCTTGTCCGTCAAGGCATGGTGACGGCTTGGACTCAGTTGATGCAGCTTCGGCGTTGTCGGGGATAAAGTAGCAGTCCTGGAAGACCTCCACTCCCGGGTACCTAGCCCTGGCCACAGAGTCATAGATTGGTTCCGGAAAGCCATGGTAGAGCTCGGATTCTCCCTCGGGGACAAAGTATCCGTTGAGAGTCAGATGGTAGGGACGGAGGATAACTCCGTGCTTCTTGCGTTTTCGGACTAGGAGGTTCATCTCCTGGATATCTTCGTCGGTGGGTTCGTACCCCATCCCAAAGGGAATACTAGGGACCTTAGCCTGTTTCAAGGGAGGCAATGGGTCCTTTAGTGGATTGAGTGGCAAACCCGGGAAATAACCTTGACGCATCATGATATGGTAGACTGTGAGGTTGGTGAACGGGTCACAATCAGAGGGCGTCAATTCATCAGTTATGGCGTTCACGGCTTGGAAATCCCACATTTCGTTATCGTCCTCCTCAATGGCTTGGGAGGCTATCCTCTTTCTCATGACTGTCTTGATCGGGGAAGCGGGAATCGTGATCGTTTTCCCGTTGAAGGGGACCTTGATCTTCTGGTGGAGAGTTGAGGTGACCGCCTTGACGGCGTGAATCCAGGGACGTCCCAAGAGCATGTTGAAGGACGCATCGATGTCGACCACTTGAAAACTGGTTGTCTTTCCAGTGGTCCAGTTGCGACGGTCAAAGTGACAAGCCCGACGACCTTGCGACGAATGTCGTCGTAGGCGCGTACTCCTTGATTCGTTGGGATCAAGTCAGCTTCCTTGATACCCAGCCCGTGGGCAGTTTTAAGAGGAATGACATTTAACGCGGAGCCGTCATCCACGAGGACCATGGGTATATTTTTCTGGAGGTATTGTACGGTGATATACAGGGCCAGGTTATGATTGGCTCCGAACGGAGGGATATCCTCGTCGGAGAAGACGACCGGGTTCTTTAGATCAGGGGCGTCCTTTGTCATGTGCACCACTATTTCTTCTGGGGAAGAGGTGGAGGGTGTTGGGGTTGGTGTCCTTAACAGTTAGTGCAAGGACTTATAAACCTCTAAAAGGATCAAAGGGCATACTTTTGGTATTATTATCAGTTGATCCACGTTTATCAATAACGGTTGGCTTGCTAGATAAGTTTGACGTTATTGTCATACAGATGGCGGTGATCAACTGGTCCCTAAAAGTCACACCTATAGGATACGTTTGAGAGATGTGACGGTATGAAAATACTGTCATGTAGATGCCAATTTTGACTAACCAGTTAGTCCAAGTTATTTGACTAGTAATTAGACAAAATATGATGTTGAGATATTATATTTAATACGGATGAAATATTATGGGCTAAGGCGAATTAACCAGTTAATTCGTAAAATTAAATATAAGCGTTTTATATTTAATTAAATGTATATTGAATATAATTATACAATATCGTTTTTGTCGGACATGTATTAATACTTCAACTAACCCGTGTTATTAGTTGATGTTTTAATAGCCGATAACCGATGACGATTTATAAAAACCGCGTCATATACATTTAGTCATTTGGGTACGGACTACGAGTTAAAATGAAGAGGAAATGGAAAAGCCCATTTCCTCCCCATGGACTCGGTTTGGCCGAGATTAGGAGATCAAAAGGAGAGCTTCTCCTCCTTCGACCTAATCATCATTAGTGAATTAAAATTAGGGTTTTAGAGATTAAGCTTTCTCTGAAACCGAGATCTCACATCTCGAGAAAAACTCACATCAAGTTCTCCCAATATTGCAAGGCAATCGGAGAACACGTTCTAGCACAAGGGCATATCTCGGACGGTCTTGGGTGCAACAATTAGGAGGGAATCTCTGTTGATTTCTGTTCTTTACGCCGTGCATCAAAGGACCCGAGGTTGATTCTTACTCCTTATCGTTTCTCTATTGTATTTATGTTTTATGACGATATTCGCATGTTAAATTTACGTTATAGTCCTAAATTTAATGGGTATTATACGGATATTAACCCACAAGTGGTATCAGAGCGAGGCCACGTAAATTTTTCTATGTGTTTTTCATAAAACGATTTTGAAACGGTTTTGTTTGTCTCGAAATCCGTGCCTTGTATACACGGATGTTGCGTTTTTGTTGAAACCGTGACATGTTTTACACGGTTGATTCACTTTTTACGTTTTGTTTTTGTGCATATTGTTGTTTTATACGGAAATTATAACAATATGTCATGTTTTGTCAAATTGTAAATTTGTTTTGATGCGTTTTTGATCAAAATTGTAATTGATTTTGTCTCGACAAACTGTTTTCACGAGGGTTTTGAATTTTCAGCCATGTTTGCATTCGATCGAGCGTATTTCTACTCGATCGAGTGCTATTTCTGTCTTGTTTTTGCTCGATCGAGTCCATGTTGTACTCGATCGACCCCTTTCAAAACCCTACTGCTCGATCGAGTTGTCCTCGTACTCGATCGAGTAGATTTGCTGATAAAGGTACTCGATCGACCACCAGTTTAGTCGATCGAGCACTTTCTGTTTGGCAACTCTCTCGATCGACTTGCAGTTCAGTCGATCGAGCCTTTTACTTCCTCGATCGAGCACCTGTGTCCCTGGATCGAGGGATTTCTGTTTTGACAGCTTTGAAAATTTATTCCTTTTGCTTTAAATTTTCTTTTGGCTACAAAATGTACATTATACGGATATTGTACACTCGCTATGATTGTGAAACGGTTCACACACACCATTAAGTTATTTTAAAGCGTATTTAAAGTAACGGATTGTAATGGATTAAAATTAAATGATAGAAGCGGTTTTATCACATGAATTTTAATCATTAAAAGGTGGTTTGGATAAATTTAACATAATTACGGAATTATGTCACGAATGAATTTGTTTTTAGTTGATGCATTTAATTATCGTTTTGTTGAATGCCATGAATGCCTTTTATTACGTATTTAATTTTACAATCAGTTGTAACTTAGTGTGGCCTTAGTAGAACGTGTTACCGTAATGATGGAACACGGTCTTGGTTGTATTTTGAGATCTCGTATCTCCATTTTATTTCTTTTAATTACAGTTTTAATTAGAATGTAAATAGGTTTATATTTTTTAATTTCAATTGTAATTTTGAGAAGACCAAAGATGGAGACCGGATGCTCACTCCCGCTACTTGGATCAAGATGGAACATCAAGACAAGCTTTTCGGGTCCAACGGTGGATTCCAAAGTTGTATTATGTTCTTATACTAGGATAGGCCACACTAGGACCTTTTTATTTACGTATTGCATTCTTTTATTTATTTTTCGCAACGATAATATGCATCATATTCCGCCTGAAAACCAAACCACCTAATTATTGCATGAAAACTGACACATATAGAGGTCACGAGTTAGTTTTCATTGACATTCTCATGTCACACGATCATGCTAAGCCATCATCTAAATTGATTCATTCACGCAGACGCTAGTTATTCGTTCACTTAAAATGAATTAAAACTTAGTTGATGGGATCTTCCTCGTATAAACCAAAATTGAGAACGGTCTTTAAAGGTCAAACTCCAATGAGTCCCTTCTTCGTCGGTAGGCATAATATGACCCCTTCTACGTCGGGTAAGTTGGAACCGATTGACCTATTTTATCTCAACACTATGGTCACTCGTACGATCCTGTGACTATGGTGGACTATAGATAGGATTTACGGAAATCTATCGACCAAGAGTTCTTCCGGAAGAATTAGCTAAACAGTTGGCTTATCAATTTACGGAAATTGAGTCTTGGGATCACTTGTATCATTCTTGAGGGAGATCAATTATGCAAGTGCGAGAGTCTACATGTTAAAATGTATTTTAAATAGACTTAAATCACCTCGATGAGTTGCTTATTTCGTTTTGTTTTTTCTTTCTTTTTCAGTGTAGATCACGATTTTTAAACTGCTAAACAACAAATGGCTGGTTCTACTGATAACCCAATGCCAAGTGCCACATTGGACCGTGAGTCCTGGCTTCGGATCTTCATGAATCAGATGAATCAGTCTACTCGACTGAAAAATGATGGATCAAACTTCGCGGACTGGGAGGCGGCATTACGGAATGCTGCCATGCAGCGACGGAAAGCTCAAATATCCCTTGGAGCCCATCCCGGCAAACCCAGGTCCCACGGCTAGAGTCAAAATCACCAAGTTTAATAATTTCTGTATGGAAGCGGGTGCGATTAAAAACGTACTCATTTTTGCAATGGAACCCAATTTGCAGAAACGCTTCATAGCCCATGGTGCAAACAAGATTTTCACCACGCTCACCAAGGAATTCTCGAAAGCACCGAGAATCGTGACCTATGAGCATACCACTCGCTTCTTTGATGCGAGACTCCGAAAAACCAACCGGTTAGCCCACACATTCTCGGCATGATTGAGAATGTCGAGAAGCTGGAGACCTTTAATTGCAACATCAGCGAGAACATTGTTATCGACCGCATACTTCACTCACTCCACGATGGTTATTCGCAATTTAGAGCGAATTACTATATGAATGATTTGAAGAAAACTCCCAATGAACTCGCACTCCCTCCTCGTACGGGGAGAAGGACATGAAGTTCAGTGGGAGCATGAAATAGGATGTTCTCGTTGTGTCAAACAAAGGGAAAGGTAAGGGCAAAGCTCGAGCAAACCTAGCGAGAGGTAAGGCGAAGTTCAAGAAGTCGGGTTCAGGTAAGAGTGGGCCTGGTGAGTCGAGCACCTCATCGGGCGCGACAAAGAGCAAGAATGAAAACATGGAATGCCATCATTGCCACAAGACCGGGCATTGGAGACGCACATGTCCTGTTTATCATGAGGACTTAAAGGCAGGTCGTGTTAAACCCGTTGGTATGTCTTCTTCTTCTACTTTTATTCATATGATTGAGATTAACCACGCAAGTTCGAAACTTGGGTACTAGATACTGGTTGTGGTTCTCATCTGTGTAATCATGTGCAGGGGCTCCGAAACATCGAACCCCTCGTAAAGGGTGAGGTGGACCTGCGTGTTGGGAATGGAGCAAGAGTGGCTGCCATCTCAAAGGGGACATATGTGATCCAGCTTCCTAGCGGATTTGAGTTGTCATTATATGACTGCTATTATGTACCTAGTCTTTCGAAAAACATTATTTCAGTTTCTGCACTTGATAAACTTGGTTTTTCATTTGTAATAGAAAATAATACGTGCATTTTCTCATTACACGATATGATTTATGGCAAGGCAGTCTCCATGAACGAAATTTATGTTTTAGATCAGACCACGGAAATATTACACGTAATGAATAAAAGGTTAAAGGTTGGTGACAAAGATCAAACGTATCTATGGCACTGCCGTATGGGACACATTAATGAGAAACGCGTTAAACAGCTCATCAAGAATGGAGCTATCTCGGCCTTTGATTTTCAATCATTTGGCACGTGTGAATCATGTCTCATCGGTAAGATGACTCGGATTTCCTTCAAAGGTGTTGGAATGCGCGCTGCTGACCTATTAGGGCTCATACACACGGATGTATGTGGTCCTATGTCAATCACCGCACGAGAAGGCTATATGTATTTCATCACTTTCACGGACGATTTGAGTAGATATGGCTATGTCTACTTAATGAAGCACAAAAGTGAATCCTTTGAGAAATTCAAGGAATACCAGAATAGGGTACAAAACCTATTAGGTAGAAAGATTAAAACACTATGTTCAGATCGTGGTGGCGAGTATCTTTCTCATGAGTTTGATCAACACCTAAAGGACTGTGGGATTGCCCTACAGTTAACTCCACCTGGAACACCTCAGCTGAATGGTGTGTCCGAACGGAGAAATCGAACGCTACTTGATATGGTTCGATCCATGATGAGTCACACGATTTTACCTGATTCATTATGGGGTTATGCTCTTATGTCAGCCGCTCTAATACTTAACCGAAGTTCGTCTAAAGCTGTTGACAAGACTCCATATGAACTATGGAAGCCCCTAACTTGTCCTTTATACGGGTTTGGGGCTGCGAGGCTTATGTCAAGTGGAGACACGAGGATAAGCTCGGCCCGCGATCGGTCAAGACATACTTTATAGGTTATCCTAAAGGAACACTTGGTCATTACTTCTATTCGCCAACCGAACAACGTGTTTTTGTTGCGGCTAGTGCGACATTCTTAGAGAAGGAATTTCTCGAGAATGCAAAGAGTGATAGAACCTTCGAACTGTCGGAGATTCCAGAACCAAGTACCGAGCAATTATTGGAGGAATCTATTCCTTCAATCCCGGCTGCGGTAAACATTCCTGAGGAACCTAGGAGGTCGGGAAGAGTCTCTATTCCTCCAGACAGATACATTGGTATGGTCGAGGAACATGACATAGATGACGTTATACTCTTAACGAGTAATGAACCCGCAACCTATAAAGGTGCCATGACTAGTTCTGACTCAAAGCTATGGCTTGAGGCCATGCAATCCGAGATGGACTCTATGTATGAGAACAACGTATGGGATCTTGTTGACTTACCTGCTAAGGTTCGTCCCCTTCAATGCAAATGGCTTTACAAGATAAAGCATTCTGTGGAAGGTCAACAAGATATCTACAAAGCACGACTAGTTGCTAAAGGTTTCACCCAAGTGCCAGGTTTGCACTACGATGAGATTTTTGCACCCGTAGTCATGCTGCGTTCCATTCGGATTATCTTAGCGATTGCCGCTTTTCATGACTATGAAATTTGGCAAATGGACGTGAAAACCGCCTTCTTAAACGGTTTTTTGGAGGAAGAGTTGTACATGGTACAACCCGAAGGTTTCATCGATCCAGTACATCCTAAGAAAGTATGCAAACTTAAGCGTTCCATTTATGGACTTAAGCAAGCATCAAGGAGTTGGAATCATCGCTTCGACCAAGTGATAAAAGAAAATGGATTTACTCGATCGGTCGAGGAACCATGTCTATATATCAAGTCGAGTGGGAGCAAGATTGTCTTCCTAATATTGTATGTTGACGACATACTCCTGATTGGGAATGACATACCTCTCTTATCTTCGGTGAAAGTATGGTTGAAAAACCATTTCCAGATGAAAGATCTGGGAGAGGCACAAAGAATTCTAGGCATCCGTATCTATCGAGATAGATCACGACGGATGTTATCTCTCAGTCAGGAGTCTTACATAGACAAAGTCCTAGAGAGATTCAGCATGACTAACTCCAAGAAGGGGTTCCTTCCTATGGCTCCAGGGGTGCATTTGAGCAAGTCTCAGGCACCAGAGACACCGGAAGAGAAAGAGCGCATGACACCGGAAGAGAAAGAGCGCATGACTAACATGTTAGTCTTTTCCGGAGGATAGAACATTTTGTAGAAAGCAAGTGCCAATTTCTTCCAAGAGTCAATACCAAGAGTAGCCTTATCAAGGCTCTTTAACCATTGTTTCGCGGTACCAATCAAAGAAAAAGGAATAAGACCCATCGAATTTGGTCTTGAGTAACTCCGGTTTGAGAAATCGCATCACAATAGTCACAAAAAGTCTTCATATGAGAATGAGGGTCTTCACTAGGCATCCCTCCAAATTTACTTCTCTCAACTAGTTGTATAAATGCGGATTTTGCAATGAAATTACCGGTCAAATGTTGTGGTGTGGGAGTACCATTTGGTAGGTTCTCCTCGGTTGGTACGGAATGTGATGAAAATTTAGGCATTGTGGGTTGATTTTGTGGTTGATTTTGTGTTGGGTTATCCTCTCTTTCTCTTGCAAAAGGGTTGATAAACTCAATATTATTTGGTTGAATGTCCACAATCTCACCAATACCTCTCAAAGTATTCTTAGCAAGTCTTCTATTGTTGGTCAAAGTTCTTTCAATTTCAAGATCAATGGGTAACAATTTACCTTGTGATCTCTTAGACATGCAAAATATCAAACAACTCAAAAACAATTAGAACGAACCTTGAGGAGTTTTACTTCCCCAAGATAAAGAAAGACACAACTAAAAACAATCAAAGAAAATCAAACCAAGTTAACACCGTTCCCAGCAACGGCGCCATTTTTGGTCGGTGTATGGATTTTGGTTACTTGTCGTTAAGAGTTACCTAGACCAAAACAATATTTATAACTTCACAAACTACTCTACTCTTAGTAAAGAGGTAAGTAAAGGTCGGATCCCAAGGGACGAGTATTGATGTAGGATTTTCGATTACAAATGGTTGCGTCTAAGGGTGTTAAAATTTGGGTTGAGGTAGGAGATCAACTAAACTAATCAACAATATAAATAAAGTAATGAAAGCAAGCAAGATGATTAAAATGAGATGTAAACAATTGATTAAAAGCACTAGGGTGTCATGGGTTTATAGGGGATTCATGGGATTTGATCATACAAACATGTTCTCTACTAGATGCAAGCACTTATTGTTGTGATGGGATCGAGTTGGTTTATGTCTTACAATCCCTAAGAAGGTATGGGTCCCGGAGTCGGATCGATTCGATTGTACAACACCTACAAGTCGACTTAATCCTCCTTATCCAACTATATGCATGGTCTAATGATACTTGAGTTGGTTTATGTCTTACAAGTCTCATTGAAAAGGTAAGTGATGGGTAAAAATGCAAGGATTCATAGGCTCACATTTCATCAAACATAACATGTGCATAAGTTGAAATCACAACAAGCAAGCAAATTAATTATGAAAACATATTAGATTAAGCATGAATCAATCCCCATGTTGGTTTCCCCTAATTCCCCATTAACCCTAGTTAAGGAAACTACTCACTCATTATCAAGTTTAACATGCTAACAAGGTTGTCAATCATACTAGCAAGGCAAAACATGATGAACAAATGAAGACGATTAACAATAATTAAAAATGGATTAAGAGAGAATTACACCTATAAAGATGATTCCAAATAATAAAGCAAAGAATAATAGAAGTACTTGATGATTGATGGAAGGTTGTCAATCCTCCAAATAATCTTCTAATTACCTAAAATAAATAATGAACAATAGAGAAATTAAGGAAAGATTAAGAAATGAGATTTGTATTAATGCTAAATTAAGAATTGTTTACAAGATTAAGAGAGTATTGAGACTTGATTAAGATCAGATTAAGATCCTATTAAGATGACATGCTAATCTAGGTAGTACAATGGGGTATTTATACTAGAGATTAGGTACAAGCATTAGGGTTACCAAGGGCTTAAATGACTATTAAGACCCTTAAGAAAAGTTGAGTAAGTGCTCCTCTCCAAGGAGATGCTCATCTCTGTTTTGGTAGTCTCCAAGGAATATGCTCGTCCCGAGCATCTAGGCAGCAGGGACGCTTGGTTCTGCATGGGGATCCGAGCGGATTGTGGCAGGGACGCTCGGATCATTTGGCCTCAAGACGAGCGTCTTGGCATCAGGACGCTCGGATTGTAGCAGGGAGACGCTCGTCCTGGGCAGGGAGACGCTCGGATCACAGGTCAGTCACTTCTCTTCTTTTCTTTCCTCAACAATCCTCGGGAATCTTGTTGGAGATGCAAGGATCCTTTCCTCATTGCCCAATCTACTTTATTTCCTACATAGGCTTTCTAGTATTGTCTTCCCTTTGATGCTTGGTCATTGAATTTGATCAATTTAGCTCCATTTTGCCATGAAAATGCAAGGTTTGCACTCCTTTACTACCAAGGGATCAAAACCTCAAAGAATATGCAAAACAGGAAACTAAAGGTAGTAAATGACCTAATTATACACTAAAATGCATAGGAACGAGACTAATTCGGGGACTAAATATGCTCAAATATGAGTCACATCAGTACCCTTGGTAGGCTGAGCACTGAGATGCTCGTCCTGCTTTCAACTTGAGCGGACCGCTGTGCAGTCCTCCTTTTCTTTGCTCCAAACCCCACGAGCTCAGGTCAACTCGTGGGGATCCTTTTTCCGCTATTTTGATCCTTCATTTCCTATTTTTTCGTCATTGTGTTGCACTCCATGGGCTTAGCTAGCCTAGGCAATTGCATCCCCACACTTGCTCATCATACACTACACATTTCAAACACAATCAAAACCCTCCCTTACTTGCTCTCATGTCAAAAAATTTCTATAACAAAGCATATACGATGCAATGCAAAAATAACGGAATGCACAAATTAAATGAAATGCAAGTTAAGAGGTTAGCATATTTAAAAATGGTGGTTTAGGGAGGACTCCACCAAACTCTCTTTCACTTTGAGAGATGTTAAGGGGGTAAAGCAAGGGCGTTGTTGATGTTGCTCAACGCCTTGTAGAAGTAATCGAAGGCTTGATCATTTTCATGGTAGAAGTCTTGTGTACACTTTGGTACATAGTTGCTTCCATTAATGTAGAAACCCGAGTAAATGTTGTGACGACAAGGGGCTACAAAGCCTTGATCTAGGGTCATAGCATTTCCAATGTAAGGATTAACCAATCCATCAAACGCATCATCCCATAGACCATATACTTCCTTTGCTTCTTCCCCCATGTTGAGAGGATTACGAGTTGGCAAGAGCAACTCCTCTTTCTTGTTGTCGTGGCCAATGAGGCCTTCATTGATACTTGTCATGATGGGTGAGCTTTTTAAGCTCTCATTCTTGTTATGAAAAATCACATGCTCTCCGAATAGAGCCACTTCAATAACATCCACTTTCTTCTTCCAATTGGGCGGTGTTTCCTTGCCCTCCTTGTTAGGATTATCCTCTTTGACTTGACTTTTGAATGGGGATTCCACTTTCTTCTTTTCACCTTCCCGGCTATAATGATCAACCATAAAGCATGGTTCGTGCAAGTTAGGAGCTCTCATAGTCTTATCAAGAGTAAAGGTGATTGTTTCATCACCAACTTCAAGTGTGAGCATCCCATGCTTTACGTCAATCACCGCTCCGACTGTGTGTACGAACGGTCTTCCGAGAATGATCGGTATATTGGAATCTTCCTCTATGTCAACAATAACAAAGTCCACCGGTATAAAAAACTTTTCAATTCTCACGGGTACATCTTCCCATGCCCCAAGTGGTTTCTTTGATGTTCGGTCTGCCATTTGTAGAGTCATATTAGTGCACTTAAGTTCTCCCACCCATAGCCTTTCACATACCGAGTACGGCATGACACTCACACTTACACCTAGATCAGATAGTGCTTTGTTGATTGTGGTGTCACCGATGGTACATGGAATGGAGAAGCTTCCCGGATCTTTGAGCTTAGGTGGGGAATTTCCTTAAAGTATTACACTACTTATATTTGTGAATGCGATAGTTTTCAACTTCCTAATGGACTTCTTCTTGGTAAGGATGTCTTTCATGTATTTTACATAGGTTGATCAACTCCGTAAATGGGATGTAAACTTCTAGGTTCTTCACCTCCACGAACTTCCCAAGTTCCTCATAAAGCTTGGGCTTGGCTTGGTGACTTGGAAACGGAATTCTAATCACAATAGGTTCTCTTTCAACCTCTTTGGCCTTCTCTTCATTTCTCTTCTTCAATGATTGATTGATAGTTGGTTCCACTACCCTAGGATTTCTCCTCAATTGTTCTATCACATCTCTTGGCTTGACACTTTCCTCAATAACATCCTCTTCAATTGGCTCCTTAGGTCCCTCTGTGGACATGGGCCACCTGCACGCCAAGCCAATCTGTGGACATGCAGTAGTCTTTTGAAAGCCACGCTCGGTGGCGTAAGAATGCTTTCGACCGGATCATGTTAGATTGGTCGGTTTCGTCTCGGCAAGGGTCTCGAAACAATGCAAGAGACATTCGAAGTCGCCACCAAGCATTTGTGGGATGCTTGGAACCCGTTCGAATCCACTTTATACCTAGGTCAACCAAGGTAAAAAGCAGTGTTTGACATAGGTACTAAAGATAAGGAGTTGTCCCTCTTTAGCATCCTATCTCTAGAATAACTCTCGTACGCCCTGGATAAAGTCCTCCACTATCCAAAGTTTCTGAGTAAGAAGTGAAGGTATGTATTGGGAAGCCCTTTAATCGGACACCCACACCCGCCCGCGGTAGCGGCCTCTACTGATCGATCTTGGTTGGTTAAATGCAGAAGTTGATAAAACAGGTAAATGCATGAATGCGCATCCACAAGTTTGAACCTAACATGTGAGCTTTCTATGTCGGTTGTTTATGCAAATATCAAGTAATTGATGTCAAGTTGGATTTAATGTTGATTTGTATATAAGACGGAAATTAAACATCCATATACCGAGTTAGGTTCGTGGTGCATAACGTGATCCATTTGTCTTAGAAAGGCGTTTTGCAAATATGATATAAAAGAGGCAGATTTGTCATCTGATCCGTCCTGTTTTCGGGTTAACTGAAGTCGGGATCATCCTGGACAAGTTCTGGAAAGGAAGCAGGATCTGCATCAGGTAGCCGATTGAGGCGCGAGCCGTTAGGCGATGGAAGCAGACCTGTCCTAATTTGAAAACTGGAAAACAGTTGGCCTGTTTAGGCGCGAGTCAGCAGACTGTCCAAGGGACGTCTTTTGACTGTTAAGATGTTTGTAAAATGGTTTGAAAAGAGGGTGTTTGAACCCGTCTTGGTTTGAAAAGGTCGTTTGGACCGCTTTTGTGTTAATGTGAGGAACGGGACTTGAATAATCACCATTGCATTGTTGATATTCGATGTCGGGTTCGGTTTCGCAAGTTTGACATGAATAGTTTTGAAAAATGATTATGAACTAATTGTTTTAAGTTCATTTGTTTGTAATTAGTCAATGTTTATCATCATACTCGGGTTTAAGACCGACATGGTATGTGGAACCAAGGATGACTTTGTATTTGTGACTAATATGTTTGTTTTGAAGTGTAAAGAAAATGAAATAAAAGGTCTTAAAATACCTTTTAAAATGTGATTAACCAAATATCATCACCGAAACACGGATTAAACCATCATGGTATGAGGAACGAAGGGCGAAAATGTTTTATGGTTAAAAGTTTACCATGAAAATGATTTGTAATATTTGAAATGGTAAAAACCGATTACAAATAAGAAATGAAATAAAAAGGAAAGATGAGATCAAACACGGCTGGATTAAGGCCTGAGAGGGGATTGAGGCGCGAGCCCTCCTGCTATGCAAGCAGCCCATGTCTCCGGCCAAAATCCGGTTTTGGCTCATCTAACCTAAATTTGAATCATGTTATGCATGTTTTAGCATGTTATAGTCATAAAACAGATGAAAGACATGAAAGAAGAGGATTTTACCACTCTCATACTTACATGCTAGGCTTGAGACGAGAAATCGACGAAAGTGTATCAACTTGTTTGGTCGGAAAACTCGGCTTAAAAACCGTTTTAGCAATGTAAAAGAGTGTTTTGTATAGTTTAGTGATGGTGTAGTTGGTCGAAGTGGTCGGTCAAGTGATTTAATGCACGATGACGGTACCAAACAATGTGTAAGGCTTGTATTTTCGATCGGTAGGTCGAAAACACGTGTCCGTTTGTGACTTAAGAAGTCGAGTCAAGAATTTTAAGGGAGAGATGAGGGGGCGGACACTCGCGTGAGGATTATGGTGTGTGAAGGTGGGTATTTATAGATAAATGGGTGGTTGTGTGCGTTTTGAGCGACGTGGCCGCATGGGCTACTCAAAGAGGCGCGAGCCATTTCGCGGGTCTTCAAGCTGTCTTGTCACTATCACACAATTGAAATCATGATTTGTTCTATCCTATGTTTTGGATGACATGATTTGTACTTGACCATTCAAGTATTCCGGGAATAATTAACATGGAAGTTTGAAAAGTGTGTTTTTTGTGTTTGACTCGGTTTGACTCGTTGTTGGAGTCGGGATTTGAATTTTTGAGTCGGTTTTTGGTCAGGTGTCGGTTTTGACTGTAGTTAGTGTCATTGCGACCCCGTCGTCGTGCATTAAACACTCCAGGTACTTTTGAAGAGTTTTGAAATGTTTTGTTTTCGAAATCGTATTGAGTTTTCCGACGTACAGTTATACAAAACTGTCGATTAAATGTTGCGATTCCTAACCACGTTGTATGATACCGTCGTCAGGTACCAAAAATAAAATACCTAAGTACAACTAACAGAAGTCAGCGGTAAGTAAGGTCGATCTCCACAGGGAGGCGGTCACTATCTACTTGTCTACTCGGTCTGTCTAAGGTCACAGTGGGGGTTTTGAGTTGTTTGACTAAACTAAACAAGATTAAAGGTAAGAGAAATAAGGCTAAGAGGAAATTAACAAAATAAAGAGGAAACTAGGATGTCGGTTCATGAACGAACGTCAATTAATTGCAGTTAAGGTCACAGATCAGTCGATGTGTCGGTCTAAGGGGACACGAATATCTCCTTCCGGTCTCAATTCGCCCTAAAATACTATTAGCTTAGCTTCCGCCCTCACTAAAGCATTTTATTATTCACTGCGGGTCTCACCCCTTCCAACCTTCCAGTCTAGGTCAAGGCTTACCAAAATTAAAAAGGCTAACCGCATCGATTCAATCAGCAAGATACAATTAAAGCAGTGATTAACAACCTAGACAAAAACAACAACTACAATCTATAAACCTAATTAACAATTAACATCGGTCCATCGAATCCCCTAATCCTAGCAGGAGAAATTAGCTAGACATAAATAAAGAAAGAGTAAAAGCAAGAGAAAGAGGAATAAACATTAAGTAAAAGAGAGAAAAGGGAAAAAGGGATGAAAGAGTTACAGAGAAAAGCATCCAGGATGAAAAGAATGAAAGGAATGTATAACAGTGAAAGAGCAAAGAAAAGTATCAGGGAACGGAGTCCCAGATGTGTTCTCCCGTATGTTTTTAGTGTTAGTCGTCGTCCTATTTATAGAGGAGACGAGTTTCATTTAACCTAATTACAAAATAAAACAAAAAGTCCGAGCCCATAAACTATTCCACTAGATCGAGTGATTTGAAACCACTCGATCGAGCAAAACTGAACTCAAACCACTCGATCGAGTAGAAAATCTACTCGATCGAGCAACCCCTAAAATGAAACTATTCGATCGACCAAGGAAAGTGTTCGATCGAGGTATTCTACCAAATAAAAGCATTCGATCGACCAGAAAACCACTCGATCGAATGACTTTGACTTCAGCAGCCACTTATTCCGTTAGTTTCAGCTTTGACTTGTCTTTTTAGCTCCCGAAACGGCTTCACGCATCCCGAGACAGCTACATTTCCGCTCCAAAATCACTCTTCCTCTAAATGCATGCAAAACGGACGGTAAAAGGCTTGATTTCACTACTTTCTGGTCCATTCCCGCAAATAGAATAAACAAACCAAAGTAGCATATTCGGGGCATTTCGTAGCATAAAACCATGAGGATGGCATAGAAATACGCGCATAAAAAGGCGTAAAAGGACTATATAAAATGCACGTATCAAATCTCCCCAAACCAAACCTTTACTCGTCCTCGAGTAAACTAAATGCAAACTAATGGAGCGGAAAATATAACTCAGGGCTAGCTACAACTGCCCACTTAAACCAATTTAATGCAAGCAAACTAACACTTATAGCAAAGCAGTCAAATGCAAACGAGTTATAGGATGTTTATAAAATAGCTGAACCGTCGACCTTGCAAGACCTTTAATGATGGACTCTCACGGGTCACTCTTCTCTCATGAAGCAAAGGGTGAACATATATATGTAAGAGAGAAAGAAATAAAGTCGCTCACCTAAACTACGACCCACATAAACATGCATGCAACTAATATAATAGACAATTCTAGCTACCGTACACACATTCCAACCAAACAAGGTCCGTCACAGCCGAGGGCTTACATAAATATGGTAAAGTGAGGCAATGGGTAGGAAAAGGCAAAACATATATGGGAATGTGGAGGTATAGGCGGCCAAGCTAGTACCTAAACAATACCATATAACAACATCCGTTTCCAACTCAATTATAAAAATAAGCACAATGCCCTTCATTTGGCACAAACTCACCAAACCGAACTGAAAATACTCCTCAATAAATGTAAATAAAGCATAGGAGCGAAACCGTCTCATCAAACAACATCTTTTTCTTTCTTTTCTATTTCTCGGTTTCTTTCTTCACCATTTCTCTTTTTTTTCGAATTCTTCAATCACATTTTTTTTTCATTTTTTCTTTTTTCACGTTTTTTTTTTTTGTTATTTTTTCTTTTTTCATCCTCCTTTTCTTCATAAATTACCAACTCCAAATCAAAACAAAACGAGCTAAACTCGGCACAATAAACAATATACCGCAAAACATACACTGACTAGCTTGACAAGGCAGACTAAATTTGTAATGTAGTTAAGGGTCAACAGGCAAATTTGACTATTGTGGAGTTAAATGGGTAAATATGAAAGAAAGGGGAAATGCAAGCGCCTCCCTGCATGTGACACCAACCACTAACCCGAATGTATGAAGGCAAAAAGCAATTGAATTTCATATACGTGCAAATTGATGACACATGTTATGCAAGGAGTATACTACTCAAAATCCTACATGAAACTGGTCATAAATGACACCAGTTTATAAGCTCTAAAACCTTAGAAATTATAAGTAGTTTGCCAAAATTATCAGGTCAAGTCTATTCGTTCAGCTAAATTTTAACATAAACTCGTAGATATGCAAAAGACAAAGCTAAAAAGATATTAAACTATGCAAGGCTTAAGCAAAAAGACAGTCGTAGTGCAATTTCATCATTGAAATCTTACCGTTCCGACTCAACCTACATGCTAAAATAAACGTGAATTTTTTGAATTTTTTTTTTTTGAATTTTTATGAGATTTTTTTATTTTTATGAAAATAAACAACAATGCATACAGAAATTAAACGTGACAACAGAAATGCAATAAAAACAACATGCAGACACAGATATGGATGCATAACCTCTCCAAATCAAACCGTACAATGCCCTCATTGTACTCAAAACATGGAAAGGAAATGCAAACTAAAAGAGAAAGAGTATAGATGCGGAAAGCTTACAAGATTACGCGAATAAGGGACCTCCCCAAACCAGCCAGCAACATGGGAGGTTGCAAACAGCTCCGAACATCGTCACAGGAAGCTAATCCAAGCAATGGGCATCTAAAACTGCTCGATCGAGGAAATAGGGCACTCGAACGAGGGTTCATCTTTGGCAGATACTCGATCGAAAGGATGGTGTGTTCGATCGAGTAAAATTAGCAGCAAAAGTGTTCGATCGAGTAGAAAAAGCACTCGATCGAGCCATTCTCAATATATTCCTGCAAAGACGCAACATAACAGCCCGCAAAACTAACAAAACAATCGTAACCGATATAATCTATGGCATAAAAACCAATTATTACAGCGCAAAACTGAAATAAAATGAAATGTTCGAAAAACAACTAAAGATAAAATCTCCAGGTTGCCTCCCGGGTAGCGCTAGTTTCAGTTAGGTCCCAGCTCAACCTTCTTTTCTTCGAGCCTCTCTAATTAGCCTGGTCAAAACAGCTCAAAGCGCGCAGCAACCGATCAAACAGCTGCGCATGTGCTACACAAAATTGTAAGTAGCACCACAGTAGAATAATGACATAGGAAAATAAAATGTACAATCGTTTAAGCCTAACAAATTTCCTATGACAGCTCCTAAATTTATCAACAAAATAAAGGAGCTCGGGAGCAATTAATAATAAATTAGGAAAACGTTTCAGATTACCAAATTTATGATGACAAGAATGGTGAAAACCCGTTAAATTACTTGTCCAACTGGGAGGGGGTTTAGCATTAAGATGCGAAAGCATAAGTTAAATGAGGCAATGTACTATTTAAACAAACAATAATAAAATTATCGTTTACTACCTCGGGTTGGTTTCTCTCAAAGTCGGAATTATTGATAAAAGAATGTATTACCTCTTCCGTGCTAGGAGCAATCACTGACTCAACTACCTTCTCGTCACCCTCATCAGTGGAGTTCGTCCCGTAAATCGCAGCCTCAAGCGCATCCAGCTCGGCCTTGAAAAGGGGCGATTCACCGTAACCATTATCATCATCAAAATCGTCATCTAGAACGAGCCCAAGTGACGTTGCATTGCTCTCTCTGGCCAAATCAGTCGATCGAGTGGAATTATCACTCGATCGAAGGCTTTCCTCATGATTTTCACTCGATCGAGTGCATAAAACAGCTCGATCGAGTACTTCCTCTAAGCAGCAGTTCGATCGAGTGATGGAATATGTTCGATCGAACGTTTTCTCTGGTAATCCACTCGATCGAGCACTATTACTAGCTCGATCGAGTGATCTTTGCAGTGCATCGTAGAAATCTTCATAACTCGCTTCATTTTCGGATAGATCTTCGTACTCCGGAGTCATATAAACTATCAGCAACGATAGGCAACTCGGGTCCTCCCTGGGAAAGACCACTCTCCGCGTGCCTAAAGGTCGTCTCAGCGGCTAGCTGAGCTATTTGAGACTCAAGCTCACCGATTTGAGCGTACGTATGTCTATCATACTCTTGCTTTTTGAATGCAAGTGTCTTGATCAAAGATTTCAGCTCCGTAATCTCTTCTTTCCTCTTATCAGGAGGGGGAGCTTCTTGTCGTGGTGGCTAGATAAATGGAGGCTGTTGGTAGCCTCGTTGATAAGGTAGATGTGGCGGCACAATTACAACTGCTTGATTAGCTCGTCTGCGTTGCTTAAACGCATAAACCTCGTCATTTTCAGCTGAGCAAAAAGTTGCATTGTGCCCAGCAGCACCACATCTCCCGCAGTAAATCACCTGCTGCGCTATATAATGGAACATAGGTGACGGGTCAAAGGTACTCAAGCCTTCTCTTTGACGATCTTTTACCTAGAACTGTCTAGGTAGGACCTATAGGACCTATCAAAACAGCACTAAATAAAAAGATGAGAACGGCCTCAAGGGATAAACCCTTGAGGCTAAAGATAGACAAAATAAAACAGGTAAATACAGTAGTTGCCTCCCCGGCAACGGCGCCAAAATTTGATACCGTCGTCAGGTACCAAAAATAAAATACCTAAGTACAACTAACAGAAGTCAGCGGTAAGTAGGGTCGATCTCCACAGGGAGGCGGTCACTATCTACTTGTCTACTCGGTCTGTCTAAGGTCACAGTGGGGGTTTTGAGTTGTTTGACTAAACTAAACAAGATTAAAGGTAAGAAAAATAAGGCTAAGAGGAAATTAACAGAAGAAAGAGGAAACTAGGATGTCGATTCATCAACGAACGTCAATTAATTTCAGTTAAGGTCATAGATCAGTCGATGTGTCGGTCTAAGGGGCAACGAATATCTCCATCTGGTCTCAATTCGCTCTAAAATACTATTAGCTTAGCTTCCGCCCTCACTAAAGCATTTTATTGTTCACTGCGGGTCTCACCCCTTCCAACCTTCCGGTCTAGGTCAAGGCTTACCAAAATTAAAAAGGCTAATTGCATCGATTCAATCAGCAAAATACAATTAAAGCAGTGATTAACAACCTAGACAAAAACAACAACGACAATCTATAAACCTAATTAACAATTAACATCGGTCCATCGAATCCCCTAATCCTAGCAGGAGAAATTAGCTAGACATAAATAAAGAAAGAGTAAAAGCAAGAGAAAGAGGAATAAACATTAAGTAAAAGAGAGAAAGGGGAAAAAGGGAAGAAAGAGTTACAGAGAAAAGCATCCGGGATGAAAAGAATGAAAGGAATGTATAACAGTGAAAGAGCAAAGAAAAGTATCAGGGAACGGAGTCCCAGATGTGTTCTCCCGTATGTTTTTAGTGTTAGTCGTCGTCCTATTTATAGAGGAGACGAGTTTTATTTAACCTACTTACAAAATAAAACAAAAAGCCCGAGCCCATAAGCTATTCCACTCGATCGAGTGATTTGAAACCACTCGATCGAGCAAAACTGAACTCAAACCACTCGATCGAGTAGAAAATCTACTCGATCGAGCAACCCCTAAAATGAAACTATTCGATCGACCAAGGAAAGTGTTCGATCGAGGTATTCTACCAAATAAAAGCATTCGATCGACCAGAAAACCACTCGATCGAATGACTTTGACTTCAGCAGCCACTTATTCCGTTAGTTTCAGCTTTGACTTGTCTTTTTAGCTCCCGAAACGGCTTCACGCATCCCGAGACAGCTACATTTCCGCTCCAAAATCACTCTTCCTCTAAATGCAGGCAAAACGGACGATAAAAGACTTGATTTCACTACTTTCTGGTCCAATCCTGCAAATAGAATAAAACAAACAAAAGTAGCATATTCGGGGCATTTCGTAGCATAAAACCACGAGGATGGCATAGAAATACGCGCATAAAAAGGCCTAAAAGGACTATATAAAATGCACGTATCAAATCTCCCCAAACCAAACCTTTACTCGTCCTCGAGTAAACTAAATGCAAACTAATGGAGCGGAAAAGATAACTCAGAGCTAGCTACAACTGCCCACTTAAACACATTTAATGCAAGCAAACTAACACTTATAGCAAAGCAGTCAAATGCAAACGAGTTATAGGATGTTTATAAAATAGTTGAACCGTCGACCTTGCAAGACCTTTAATGATGGACTCTCACGGGTCACTCTTCTCTCATGAAGAAAAGGGTGAACATATATATGTATGAGAGAAAGAAATAAAGTCGCTCACCTAAACTACGACCCACATAAACATGCATGCAACTAATATGATAGACAATTCTAGCTACCGTACACACATTCCAACCAAACAAGGTCCGTCACAGCCGAGGGCTTACATAAATATGGTAAAGTGAGGCAATGGGTAGGAAAAGGATAAAAATTTATGGGAATGTGGAGGTATAGGCGGCCAAGCTAGTACCTAAACAATACCATATAACAACATCCGTTTCCAACTCAATTATAAAAGTAAGCACAATGCCCTTCATTTGGCACAAACTCACCAAACCGAACTGAAAATACTCCTCAATAAATGTAAATAAAGCATAGGAGCGAAACCGTCTCATCAAACAACATCTTTTTCTTTCTTTTCTATTTCTCGGTTTCTTTCTTCACCATTTCTCTTTTTTTTTTCGAATTCTTCAATCACATTTTTTTTTCATTTTTTCTTTTTTCACGTTTTTTTTATTATTTTTTCTTTTTTCATCCTCCTTTTCTTCATAAATTACCAACTCCAAATCAAAACAAAACGAGCTAAACTCGGCACAATAAACAATATACCGCAAAACATACACTGACTAGCTTGACAAGGCAGACTAAATTTGGAATGTAGTTAAGGGTCAACAGGCAAATTTGACTATTGTGGAGTTAAATGGGTAAATATGAAAGAAAGGGGAAATGCAAGCGCCTCCCTGCATGTGACACCAACCACTAACCCAAATGTATGAAGGCAAAAAGCAATTGAATTTCATATACGTGCAAATTGATGACACATGTTATGCAAGGAGTATACTACTCACAATCCTACATGAAACTGGTCATAAATGACACCAGTTTATAAGCTCTAAAACCTTAGAAATTATAAGTAGTTTGCCAAAATTATCAGGTCAAGTCTATTCGTTCAGCTAAATTTTAACATAAACTCGTAGATATGCAAAAGACAAAGCTAAAAAGATATTAAACTATGCAAGGCTTAAGCAAAAAGACAGTTGTAGTGCAATTTCATCATTGAAATCTTACCGTTCCGACTCAACCTACATGCTAAAATAAACGTGAATTTTTTGAATTTTTTTTTTGAATTTTTATGAGATTTTTTTATTTTTATGAAAATAAACAACAATGCATACAGAAATTAAACGTGACAACAGAAATGCAATAAAAACAACATGCAGACACAGATATGGATGCATAACCTCTCCAAATCAAACCGTACAATGCCCTCATTGTACTCAAAACATGGAAAGGAAATGCAAACTAAAAGAGAAAGAGTATAGATGCGGAAATCTTACAAGATTACGCGAATAAGGGACCTCCCCAAACCAGCCAGCAACGTGGGAGGTCGCAAACAGCTCCGAACATCGTCACAGGAAGCTAATCCAAGCAATGGACATCTAAAACTGATCGATCGAAGAAATAGGGCACTCGAACGAGGGTTCATCTTTGGCAGATACTCGATCAAAAGGATGGTGTGTTCGATCGAGTAAAATTAGCAGCAAAAGTGTTCGATCGAGTAGAAAAAGCACTCGATCGAGCCATTCTCAATATATTCCTGCAAAGACGCAACATAACAGCCCGCAAAACTATTAAAACAAGCGTAACCGATATAGTCTATGGCATAAAAACCAATTATTACAGCGCAAAACTGAAATAAAATGAAATGTTCGAAAAACAACTAAAGATAAAATCTCCAAGTTGCCTCCCGGGTAGCGCTAGTTTCAGTTAGGTCCCAGCTCAACCTTCTTTTCTTCGAGCCTCTCTAATTAGCCTGGTCAAAACAGCTCAAAGCGCGCAGCAACCGATCAAACAGCTGCGCATGTGCTACACAAAATTGTAAGTAGCACCACAGTAGAATAATGACATAGGAAAATAAAATGTACAATCGTTTAAGCCTAACAAATTTCCTATGACAGCTCCTAAATTTATCAACAAAATAAAGGAGCTCGGGAGCAATTAATAATAAATTTGAAAAACGTTTCAGATTACCAAATTTATGATGACAAGAATGGTGAAAAACAGCCATTCATTCGGCTGTAAAAAAAAACAGCCATTCATTATACCCTCCTTATGAAAGTAGAGAGATGTTAAGATTAGGGTTTATGATTGTGGGAGATTAACAATGGTTATTCTAAAACAAAATAAATCAATAATTAACAAATCTCTACGTAAAAGCAAATTATCTAGTAAACCATCTTATTTTTCTTCAAAAACTACTACTTCTATGGAATCTACGAATGAGCAGATCGTTGTAGCGGCGGAGGCTGTCGATACTGAAGCAAGATTAAGCTCGTTCAGTATGTCATCGGAATTGGAATCTATTGAAGAAGAGCTTGAGGATGATGACGGGGAATGGACTGAAGTGGGGAGTAAGGGGCACTCAGAAACTGGTATGCTTCAATTAACTTCCGCTGATGTTCAATCTGAGCTTGAGTATTGGTCTAATGCTGTCTATTGTTATATTTTGGGGGCAAATCCGCCTCGTAGTGTTGTGGATGCGTTTGTTAAAAGAGTTTGGGATAAGGAGGTTATTGATAAAATTGCATTTAAGTCTAATGGCGTCTTCCTTGTGCGTTTTATAACTGTGGAAAGGAAGAAGATGGTGTTGCAGACGGGTCCTCTATTTTTTGACAATAAACCTGTAATTGTCAAGGAATGGACCCCGACTGCGAAATTGGTTAAGGAAGACCAGGATACTGTTCCTATATGGATTCGACTGTATGGGTTGGACCTTAAATTCTGGGGGCCTGCACTGCTGAAGATTGCGGGTTTGGTTGGAGAACCTGTTAGGTTGGATATTGATACTCGGGAGAAAACCTTTCTGGGTTTTGCGAGTGTGGGTTAATATCCGTATACTACCCCTTTAATTGCAGGACTATAACGTAAATTTAAACATGCGAATATCGTCATAAAACATAAAAACAATAGAAACGATAAGGAACAAGAAATAACCTCGGGTCCTTTAAATTGCGGCGTAAAGAACAGAAATCAAAGCAGATTTCCTCCTAATCGTTACACCCAAGACTTTGTCCGAGATATGCCCTTGTGCTAGAACAGTGTTCTCCGATTGCCTTGCAATATAGGGAGAACTGATGTGAGTTTTTTCGAGATGAGAGATCTCGGGTTTTTCGAGAAAGAATACTCTTCAAAACCCTAATTTTTGTTTCAAATGATGATTAGGTTTAACAGAAGGAGGAGGTCTCCTTTTGTTCTCCTATTTCGGCCAAAACCGTGACCCACAAGGGGAAGTGGGCTTCCACTTCCTCTTGGTTTTAACTCGAGGTCCGGTTCGTTAAATACTAAAATGTATATGACGGGTTTGTATTATAAACTGTTATCGGTTATCGGAAATTAAGGCATCGGCTAATAATACGGGTTAGTGAATTATTAATACGTGTCCGACAAAACAAAATTGTATAATTATTTTTAATATACATTTAATTAAATATAAATCACGTATATTTAATTTTACGAATTAACTCAGTTAATTAATTCGCCTTAGCCCATGATATTTAATCCGTATTAAATATAATATCTCAACATCACATATTTGACTAATTACTAGTCAAATAACTCGGACTAACTGGTTAGTCAATTTTGGCATCTACATGACAGTATTTTCATACCGTCACATCTCTCGAACGTATCCTATAGGTGTGACTTTTAGGGACCAGTTGATCACCGCCATCTGTATGACAATAACGTCAAACTTATCTAGCAAGCCAACCGTTATTGATAAACGTGGATCAACTGATAATAATACCAAAGTATGCCCTTTGATCCTTTTAGAGGTTTATAAGTCCTTGCACTAACTGTTAAGGACACCAACCCCAACAAGCTCCCACTTGTCCGTACAAGTGTATGTGCAATGACGTTATCCGCACTAACTGGAGGACACAAACTCCAACAGACTCCCACTTGTCCGTACAAGTGTACGTGCGATAACCGATTCTCATATTCATTTAAAATTTCTCCCACTCAATGTAAAACAATTTGCAGATCTGGATCCACAAAGGTCGTATTTTACAATCGATCTGTATCTAGAGTGGTTTCCCCGACTAGAGAGTAACTTAACCGATAAAACGAATCCGTATCCGAGCATGGCCATGCATTTCGATTCTGACTCCTCGAGTGGCCCTGAGAAATATCGAGTACCCGATAAAGGCTGAATATTTCCTTCAACTCGACTCCTTCCGATCTAAGCACGGATGAAATGACCCGAAAAAAATCTACTTGGCCCCCTGTTACGGATGACCGTGAGAAAGAAACCAAAGTCACCCAAAATCTGCCGTAGTCTCAAGAGACAGTCGATAGTCAAAGAATCGACTCTTAGGATCACCATGGAAGTCCTATCCACGACCGGGCAACGAATGTTATAAAACATTTAGGACTCCACGTCGATGTCACAATTGTGTCCTACGAAGTATCCGTATAAATCGCCTCTGTGATTGGTCACCAACCCGTTGACTTATGGCTCGTTGAACCCACCATCAACCAACGTCACGAAATAATTGCGAGTTATCACTCATGTGGGCAATTAAGGACTAACAAGATATGATGTTTGTTCAGTTCACTTTGTGGTGTTCAAAATTGTCGTACAATTCCACATGAAAAACAAAATATATAAAATATCAAAACGATGATGTTGTATAGAGTACAAAAGCGAATGAATCTAATCCATAAAAGAGTACTACAACTTAGGAACACGTTTAATTCCCATGGAATTAACGTGCCCTTCATGCTTATCTTGTCGTAATGCTTTAGTGAGAGGATCTGCTATGTTATCATCTGTAGCAATCTTTTCTATCACTACTGTCTTTTGCTCCACGTAATCCCGGATTAGATGAGCTTTCCGTTGTACATGTCTAGATTTGTTGCTAGACTTAGGCTCCTTAGCTTGGAAGATGGCACCACTATTGTCGCAATAGATGGTGATCGGGTCATTCGAACTAGGCACTACAGAGAGCCCATGTAAGAATTGACGCATCCATATCGCTTCCTTTGTAGCTTCAGACGCGGCATAGTACTCGGACTCGATCGTAGAATCTGCTGTAACATTTGTTTGAACTCTTCCACTGATCTGCAGCGCCATTAAGAGTAAAAACGAATCCAGACCGAGATTTCGAGTCATCTCGATCCGTTTGGAAGCTAGCATCTGCGTAGAATCGGTTGCGCATAGCGTTTGAGAGCCTCCATAAGTCAATGCCCAATCTTTAGTCCTCCGTAGGTACTTAAGAATGTTCTTGACAACCAGCCAATGTGGTTCACCTGGATGTTGTTGGAATCGACTTGTCATACTCAATGCATATGCCACGTCCGGACGTGTGCATATCATGGCATACATGATTGATCCTATAGCCGAAGCATAAGGAATCCGTGTCATGCGCTCTTTCTCTTCCGGTGTCTCGGTGCACGAGATCGGCTCAAATGCACCCACGGAGCCATAGGAAGAAACCCCTTCTTGGAGTTCGTCATCTTTGAATCTCTCTAGGACTTTGTCTATGTAAGACTCTGATCGAGAGATAACATCCGTCGTGATCTATCTCGATAGATACGGATGCCTAGAATTCTTTGTGCCTCTCCCAGATCTTTCATCCGGAAATGGTTTTTCAACCATACTTTCACCGAAGTTAAGAGAGGTATGTCATTCCCAATCGGGAGTATGTCGTCAACATACAATATTAGGAAGACAATCTTGCTCCCACTCGACTTGATATATAGACATGGTTCCTCGACCGATCGAGTAAATCCATTGTCTTTTATCACTTGGTCGAAGCGATGATTCCAACTCCTTGATGCTTGCTTAAGTCCATAAATGGAACGCTTAAGCTTGCACACTTTCTTAGGATGTTCGGATCGATGAAACCTTCGGGTTGTACCATGTACAACTCTTCCTCCAAAAAGCCGTTTAAGAAGGCGGTTTTCACATCCATTTGCCAAATTTCATAGTCATGAAAAGCGGCGATCGCTAAGATAATCCGAATGGAACGCAAAGATGACTACGGGTGCAAAAATCTCATCGTAGTGCAAACCTGGCACTTGGGTGAAACCTTTAGCAACTAGTCGTGCTTTGTAGATATCTTGTTGACCTTCCACAGAATGCTTTATCTTGTAAAGCCATTTGCATTGAAGGGGACGAACCTTAGCACGTAAGTCAACAAGATCCCACACGTTGTTCTCATACATGGAGTCCATCTCGGATTGCATGGCCTCAAGCCATAGCTTCGAGTCGAATCTGGTCATGGCACCTTTATAGGTTGCGGGTTCACTACTCGTTAAGAGTAGAACGTCATCTATGTCATGTTCCTCGACCATACCAATGTATCTGTCCGGAGGAATAGAGACTCTTCCCGACCTCCTAGGTTCCTCAGGAATGTTAACCGCAGCCGGGATTGAAGGAATAGGTTCCTCCAATAGTTGCTCGGTATTTGGTTCTGGAATCTCCGACAGGTCGAAGGTTCTATCACTCTTTGCATTCTCGAGAAATTCCTTCTCTAAGAATGTCGCACTAGCCGCAACAAAAACACGTTGTTCGGTTGGCGAATAGAAGTAATGACCACGTGATCCTTTAGGATAACCTATAAAGTATGTCTTGACCGATCACGGGCGAGCTTATCTTCGGTCTCCACTTGACATAAGCCTCGCACCCCCAAACCCGTATAAAGGACAAGTTAGGGACCGTTCCTTCCATAGTTCATATGGAGTCTTGTCAACAGCTTTAGACGGACTTCGGTTAAGTATTAGAGCGGCTGACAAAAGAGCATAACCCCATAATGAATCAGGTAAAACCGTGTGACTCATCATGGATCGAACCATATCAAGTAGTGTTCGATTTCTCCGTTCGGACACACCATTCAACCGAGGTGTTCCAGGTGGAGTTAATCGTAAGGCAATCCCACAATCTTTGAGGTGTTGATCAAACTCGTGAGAAAGATACTCGCCACCACGATCCGAACGTAGTGTTTTAATCTTTCTACCTAATAGGTTACCGTACCTATTCTGGTATTCTTTGAATTTCTCAAAGGATTCACTTTTGTGCTTCATTAAGTAGACATAGCCATATCTACTCAAATCGTCCGTGAAAGTGATGAAATACCTATAGCCTTCTCGTGCGGTGATTGACATAGGTCCACATACATCCGTGTGTATGAGTCCTAATAGGTCGGCAGCAGCGCATTCCAACACCTTTGAAGGAAATCCGAGTCATCTTACCGATGAGACATGATTCACACGTGCCAAATGATTGAAAATCAAAGGCCGAGATAGCTCCATGTTTGATGAGAGCCGTTTTTTACGCGTTTCTCATTAATGTGTCCCATACGGCGATTACCATAGATACGTTTGATCTTTGTCACCAACCTTTAACTTTTTATTCATTACGTGTAATATTTCCGTGGTCTGATCTAAAACATAAATTCCGTTCATGGAGACTGCCTTGTCATAAATCATATCGTGTAATGAGAAAATGCAAGCATTGTTTTCTATTACAAATGAAAAACCAAGTTTATCAAGCGCATAAACTGAAATAATGTTTTTGGAAAGACTAGGTACATAATAGCGATCATATAATGACAACTCGAATCCGCTAGGAAGCTGGATCACATATGTCCCCTTGGAGATGGCGGCTACTCTTGCTCCATTCCCGACACGCAGTCCACCTCACCCTTTACGAGGGGTTCGATGTTTCGGAGCCCCCGCACATGATTACACAGATGAGAACCACAACCAGTATCAAGTACCCAAGTTCCGTAACTTGCGTGGTTAATCTCAATCATATGAATAAAAGTAGAAGAGAGAGAAGACATACCAACAGGTTTAACACGACCTGCCTTTAAGTCCTCATGATAAACAGGACATGTGCGTCTCCAATGCCCAGTCATGTGGCAATGGTGGCATTCCATGTTTTCACTCTTGCTCTTTGTCATGCCTGATGAGTTACTCGACTCACCAGGACCACTCTTACCTGAACCCGACTTCTTGAACTTCGCCTTACCTACTGTTAGGTTTGCCGGAGCTTTGCCCTTAACTTTCCCTTTGTTTGACACAACGAGGACATCCTGTTTCGAACTCCCACTGAACTTCATGTCCTTCTCGGTGCATGCGAGAAGGGAGTGCGATTCATGCGGAGTTTTCTTCAAATCATTCATATAGTAATTCGCTCTGAATTGCGAATAACCATCGTGGAGTGAATGAAGAATACGGTCGATAACAATATTCTCGCTGATGTTACGATTAAAGGTCTCCGACTTCTCGACATTCTCAATCATCTTTGAGAATGTGTGGGCTAACCGGTTGGCCCTTTTCGGAGTCTCGCATCAAAGAAGCGAGTGGTATGCTCATAGGTCACGATTCTCGGTGCTTTCGAGAATTCCTTAGTGAGCGTGGTGAAAATCTTGTTTGCACCTTGGGCTATGAAGCGTTTCTGCAAATTGGGTTCCATTGCAAAAATAAGTACGTTCTTTACCGCACCCGCTTCTAAAGCGAAATCGTTATACTTGTCGATTTCGTTAATTCCAGCCGTGGGGCCTGGGTTTAACGGCATGGGCTCAAGCGGATATCCGAGCTTTTAAATCGGCGCGCGGCATTCCGTAATCTTGCCTCCCGATCCAGCGAAGTTGGATCCATCATTCTTGATCGAGTAGACCGATTCATCCGACTCATGAAGATCCGAAGCCAGGACTCACGGTCCAATGTGGCACTTGGCATTGGGTTATCACTTGAACCAGCCATTTGTTGTTTAGCGATTAAAAACGTGATCTACACTCTGAAAAAGAAAGAAAAACAAAACGAAATAAGCAACTCATCGAGGTGATTTAAGTCTATTTTAAAATTCATTTTAAACATGTAGACTCTCGCACTTGCATAATTGATCTCCCTCAAGAAAGATACAAGTGATCCCAAGACTCAATTTACGTAAATTGATAAGCCAACTGTTTAGCTAATTCTTCCGAAAGAACTCTTGGTCGATAGATTTCTGTAAATCCTATCTATAGTCCACCATGATCACGGGATCGTTTAGTGACCATAGTGTTGAGATAAAATAGGTCAATCGGTTCCAACTTACCCGACGTAGAAGGGGTCATAGTATGCCTACCGACGAAGAAGGGACTCATTGGAGTTTGACCTATAAAGACTGTTCTCAATTTTAGTTTATACGAGGAAGATCCCATCAACAAAATTATAATTCATTTTAAGTGAACGAATAACTAGCGCCTGTCGTGAATGAATTTATTTGGATGATGGCTTAAAACGTGTGACATGAGAATGTCAATGAAAACTAACTCGTGACCTCTATATGTGTCGGTTTTTCATGCAATAAATTAGGTGGTTTGGTTTTTAGGCGGAATATGATGCATATTATCGTAGCAAAAATAAATAAAGGAATGCAAAAACGTAAATAAAAATTTCCTAGTGTGGCCTATCCTAGTAAAAGAACATAATACAACTTTGGAATCCACCGTTGGACCCGAAAAGCTTGTCTTGATGTTCCATCTTGATCCAAGTAGCGGGAGTGAGCATCGGTCTCCATCTTTGGTCTTCTCAAAAATTACAATTAGAATTACAAAATATAAACCTATTTACATTCTAATTAAAACTGTAATTACAAGTGAAAAATCCAAAACGGAGATACAAGATCTCAAAATACAACCAAGACCGTGTTCCATCATTACGGTAACACGTTCTACTAAGGCCACACTAAGTTACAACCGCTTGTAAAATTAAATACGTAATTAAAAGGCATTCACGGCATTCATAAATTAACGATAAATAAAAATGCATCAACTAAAAACAAATTCATTCGCGACATAATTCCGTAATTATGTTAAATTTATCCAAACCACCTTTTAATGATTAAAATTCATGTGATAAAACCGCTTCTATCATTTAATTTTAATCCATTATAATCCGTCATTTTAAAGACGCTTTAAAACAACTATATGGTACGTGAGTGAACCGATTCACTATTAAGCGAGTGTACTATATCCGTATAAAGTACATATTGAAGCCATAAGAAAATTTAAATCAAAAGAAACAAAATTTCAAAGCTGTTAAAGACGAAATCCCTCGATCCAGGGACATAAGTGCTCGATCGAGGGACAGGAGGGCTCGATCGACTGAACTGCAAGTCGATCGAGAGGTATGCTAATCAGGGAGTACTCGATCGACTAAACTGGAGGTCGATCGAGTACCTTTATCAGCAAATCTGCTCGATCGAGTACGAGGACAACTCGATCGAGCAGAGGGGTTTTAAAAGCAGGTCGATCGAGTACAACAAGGACTCGATCGAGCAAAAAGTTTTGGAACAGGGTCGATCGAGTACAGCAGGGACTCGATCGAGCAAAAATTATACAGAAAAGCCACTCGATCGATTAAAAACATGGTCGATCGAGTGCAAAAAAATCTCTGGAAAATTCAAAACCCTCGTGAAAACATATTTCGAGACAAGATCAAATGCAAATTCGATCAAAAACGCATTAAAACAAATTTGACAATTGACAAAACATGACATATTGTTATAATCTCTGTATAAAACAACAATATGCAGAAAAACAAAACGAAAAAGATGAAATTATCGCGTAATACATGACACGGTTTCAAACAATTTCTGCCGTGTATACTGGGCACGGTTTTTGAAGCACAAAATCATCGTTTCAAAAATCGTTTTATGAAAAACACATGAAAAATTCACGTGGCCTCGCTCTGATACCACTTGTGGGTTAATATCCGTATACTACCCCTTTAATTGCAGGACTATAACGTAAATTTAAACATGCGAATATCGTCATAAAACATAAAAACAATAGAAACGATAAGGAACAAGAAATAACCTCGGGTCCTTTAAATTGCGGCGTAAAGAAATGTAAAATCAAAGCGATTTCCTCCTAATCGTTACACCCAAGACTTTGTCCGAGATATGCCCTTGTGCTAGAACAGTGTTCTCCGATTGCCTTGCAATATAGGGAGAACTGATGTGAGTTTTGTCGAGATGAGAGATCTCCGGTTTTTCGAGAAGAATACTCTTCAAAACCCTAATTTTTTGTTTCAAATGATGATTAGGTTTAACGAAGGAGAGGTCTCCTTTTGTTCTCCTATTTCGGCCAAAACCGTGACCCACAAGGGGAAGTGGGCTTCCACTTCCTCTTGGTTTTAACTCGAGGTCCGGTTCGTTAAATACTAAAATGTATATGACGGGTTTGTATTATAAACTGTTATCGGTTATCGGAAATTAAGGCATCAGCTAATAATACGGGTTAGCTGAATTATTAATACGTGTCCGACAAAACAGTATTGTATAATTATTTTTAATATACATTTAATTAAATATAAATCACGTATATGTAATTTTACGAATTAACTTAATCAAATTCGCCTTAGCCCATGATATTTAATCCGTATTAAATATAATATCTCAACATCACATATTTGACTAATTACTAGTCAAATAACTCGGACTAACTGGTTAGTCAATTTTGGCATCTACATGACAGTATTTTCATACCGTCACATCTCTCGAACGTATCCTATAGGTGTGACTTTTAGGGACCAGTTGATCACCGCCATCTGTATGACAATAACGTCAAACTTATCTAGCAAGCCAACCGTTATTGATAAACGTGGATCAACTGATAATAATACCAAAGTATGCCCTTTGATCCTTTTAGAGGTTTATAAGTCCTTGCACTAACTGTTAAGGACACCAACCCCAACAGCGAGGATCATGGTTAAAGTTAAAATTGGACAAAAATTGCCAGAATCTATCAGGTTTGTTGATGAATTGGATGTTACTCAGCATCAAATAGTTCATTATGAATGGAGACCTATCAGATGTGATGAATGTAAGGGTCTGAGTCATGAGACCAAAAATTGCAGGAGGAAAGAGATTAGACAGGAGAGACAACAAGCCAAAAAGAAGCAAATCTGGCGACCTAAACAAGTTACCTAGGTACCTGTTCAGCCTGCAGAAACTGGTTTCATATTGAATCCCCAGTAATTCCCTGAGATTCCCACAGTGCAAACTATTGGTACTGTTGAGGTAGTGAATACTCCTGCTCATACTGGGATAGGGGTCTCTTTGGTTACTCCAAATCCAGGGGGTAACAGAGTTTTCTCTACTTCCACGAGGTTGCTCACTAGACTGAATAGACAAGAGGCTGCTACTGCTAGGGAAGGGATACAGAAAATGTTTATTGCTGCACTTAAGTCTCCTGAAGGTGGTGGGGGAGAGAGTTCTACTGAAGTCTCATTGGATCATGGCTAACCTAGGTTTTTGGAATGTAAGGGGGTGTAATAGCCTGAATAAGCAGAGAGACATTAGGTGGTATCTGCATAATAATAATATAGGTTTAGCTGGTTTGATGGAAACTAGAGTGCGTAGCTGTTCAATTAATAAAGTTCATGAGGGACTTCGTAATAAATGGTCTTTAGTCACTAATAATAGTATATGTGAAGGGGGGAGAATTTGGGTGATTTGGGATGACAGTGTGTTTCAGGTGGATGTTGTTAGGACTGAAGCACAGGTCATTCATTGCAGGATTGGATATAGGCCTACTGGGTTGGTGGTTTATGTCTTTTGTCTATGGTTTTAATAGAATTGGGGAAAGAATTCCTCTATGGGAATCTCTAGAGAATATGCACAGGGCCATTTCTGAGCCATGGATAGTTTGTGGGGACTTTAATAATGTCCTTGCCTATGATGAGAGAATTGGCTCAGTTGTGACTGAAGGAGAAGTTAGAAGATTTCTGGAGTGTACTGAGAAGTGTGGGATTGCTGATATTCCTGCACAAGGAGCTTTCTATACTTGGAGTAATAAGCAAGAGGAGGATGGGAGAAGGTTCAGTAGAATTGATAGGGTTCTGGTGAATTTGGAATGGCTTATGGCATTTCCAGATACTAGCACTACTTTTCTGCCTGAGGGATTGTTTGATCATAACCCTTGTGTTATGGATATTTGGAGGCAGCATAATAGGAGGAAAATGAGTTTTAAGTATTTCAATATGTGGGGGAGTGATGAGAAGTTCCTAACTACTGTGGCACAAGTTTGGGACCATAATATTAGTGGAATTACAATGTTTCAAGTGGCTAGGAAACTGAAGATTTTGAAGCAGGGGTTGAAGTCTATTAATAGGGAAGCTTTTGCAAATGTGGAAGCATCTGCCAGGATTGCTAAAGTGAATCTGGAAAATATTCAGCTTGCCTTGCAAAAGGATGTGACTAATAGAGAACTTTTGAGGCAAGAAAAGAAAGCTGGTCTCCTGTACCAAGCTATGGATAAGGCTAGGAATGCGTATTTAGCTTAGAAGGCCAAAACTCAGTGGATGGAAGAAGGTGATGATAATACTCACTACTTCCATAGTGCTATTAAAAGTAGAAGGATCTTAAACAAGGTCTATGCTATAAAGGACACTGATGGGAATCAGTGTGTGGAAGAAAGAGGGATTGAAGGGGCTTTCTTAGACTATTACAAGAAGCTCTTGGGGACTAATAAAGCAGTGAAGAGGGTTCATTTTCCTACAGTTCAACGTGGGAGGGTTCTCAATGATGTGCAGAAACAAAAAATGATGCAAGAGGTAACTGATGAGGAAATTAAAACAGCTCTGTTTTCTATACCAGCTACTAAATCCCCAGGCCCTGATGGGTACACAAGCCAGTTTTTTCGAGATGCCTATGCTATTGTGGGGGCTGATGTGTGTAAGGCAGTGAAGGAGGTGTTTAGGACTGGTAAGTTACTCAGACAAGTTAATGCTACTGTGATAACTTTGATTCCAAAGAAGGCTAGACCTAAATCAGTGGTTGATTTTAGACCAATAGCGTGTTGTAAAGTGCTGTATAAGTGCATTACAAAACTCATCTGCAATAGAGTGGCTGATGTGCTCCCTGATATAATCAGTCCTGACCAGAGTGCGTTTATTAAAGGGAGAGAAATTGTGGACAATATTTTGATATGTCAGGATCTGGTAAGGCTTTACAACAGGAAGGCATGCTCCCCTAGGTGTCTTATGAAGGTTGATTTGAGGAAAGCATATGACTCAATAGAATGGACGTTCATTGAGCAAATGCTATGTGCTTTGGGATTCCCTGAGAAGATGGTTGTGTTAATCATGGAGTGCATTTCGACCCCTATGTATACTCTAGCACTGAATGGGAATACTTTTGGGTACTTTGAGGGTAAAAGAGGCATTAGACAAGGGGACCCTATGTCTCCTTTAATTTTCACAATTTGTATGGAGTATTACTCTCGTATACTGGATGTGGTTGTGGACAGGAGGGAGTTCAGGTTCCATCCATTGTGCAGGCAACTTAAACTGTGTCACCTATGTTTTGCAGATGATCTGCTGCTATTCTGTAGGGGAGACAAGGAATCTGTGCAGGTTATTTTGAGAGCTTTTCTTACATTTTCAGTTGCATCAGGTCTGGAGATGAACAGGGACATGTCTGAAATATATTGTAATGGGATCAGAGGGGAAGAGTTACAGATGATTATGAAGATGTCTGGTTTCAGGGTGGGCAATTTCCCTTTTAGGTATCTTGGCATTCCTATATCATATAAGAGAATATCTATTGGGGATTGCTCTAAACTGGTGGAAAGGATGGTGGATAGAATCAGAGGTTGGGGGTCTAGGAAGCTTAGCTATGCAGGTAGGCTAGTCCTAGTCAAGTCTGTCCTATCTCAGTTACACTCCTACTGGGCCAGGATCTTTATTATACCTAAGGGTATTATCAGGAAGATAGAGAGCATATGTAGAAATTACTTATGGGAGGGTGTTGACCAATACCATAAAGCACCTGCTGTGTCTTGGGAGAAAGTTTGTCAGGATCAGAAGCAAGGTGGTTTGGGGGTTCTTAATTGTTTGGCTTGGAATACTGCTTTAATAGGCAAATATACATGGTGGATGGCATGTAAAGAGGATCATCTATGTATACGTTGGGTGCATCATGTTTATATGAAACAACAGGACTGGTTTGAGTATATTCCTAATGCTAATACCAGTTGGACTTGGAGGCAAATCTGTAAAGTGAAGGAGAAGTTGAAGCCAGGTTATGAGGCAGGCATCTGGGAGCCTACTGGAAATGCTTATAGGCCTGATGGAGGATATAGATGGTTGGTGGGTGAGCATGAGAAGGTGGAGTGGTACCCTGTTATTTGGAATAGAATGAATTGGCCTAAACACTCTTTCATTGCTTGGTCGTGTGCACGGGGTAGGTTACTTACAAAAGCTAGACTGGTGAGATTTGGAGTAATCACTGATGGAGATTGCGAGTTATGTGGTGAGGAATCTGAGACTGTAGAACATTTATTCTTTGAATGCAAATATAGTCAGCTGTGTTTGGCTTTGATCAATGACTGGCCGATAAGACAATACCATCGGGGACTCGTATTCGTGGTCTTTAGATCAAGTATAGGTCTCTCTTTGAAAAAGAAGTTGATTCATATGGTCGTAGTGGCTCTGATATATCAGATATGGAGTATGAGAAATCAGTGTCGAGTGGAGCAGCTGGTTTGGCATCCAAGAGTGTTGTTTAGACGGGTTCAGCAACAGGTCACAGTAAGAGCTAAAATGAAGATTTGTTCTGTCCCACATAGTTTAGATAACGATTGGTGTAGTAGATTTAATTGATGTGTTAGTTGTTATCTGAGTGATGTTTGGAGGAGTAACGGGTTGGAGTATTTTGTAAGGTGGTGAAAATGAGTTGTAATTGTTACATGTTTAATTAATGAAATTAACATTCCACCAAAAAAAAAAAAAAAAAAGAATGGTGAAAAACCATTAAATTACTTGTCCAACTGGGAGGGGGTTTAACATTAAGATGCGAAAGCATAAGTTAAATGAGGCAATGTACTATTTAAACAAACAATAATAAAATTATCGTTTACTACCTCGGGTTGGTTTCTCTCAAAGTCGGAATTATTGATAAAAGAATGTATTACCTCTTCCGTGCTAGGAGCAATCACTGACTCAACTACCTTCTCGTCACCCTCATCAGTGGATTCCGTCCCGTAAATCGCAGCCTCAAGCGCATCCAGCTCGGCCTTGAAAAGGGGCGATTCACCGTAACCATTATCATCATCAAAATCGTCATCTAGAACGAGCCCAAGTGACGTTGCATTGCTCTCTCTGGCCAAATCAGTCGATCGAGTGGAATTATCACTCGATCGAAGGCTTTCCTCATGATTTTCACTCGATCGAGTGCATAAAACAGCTCGATCGAGTACTTCCTCTAAGCAGCAGTTCGATCGAGTGATGGAATATGTTCGATCGAACGTTTTCTCCGGTAATCCACTCGATCGAGCACTATTACTAGCTCGATCGAGTGATCTTTGCAGTGCATCGCAGAAATCTTCATAACTCGCTTCATTTTCGGATAGATTTTCGTACTCCGAGTCATATAAACTATCAGCAACGATAGGCAACTCGAGTCCTCCCTGGGAAAGACCACTCTCCACGTGCCTAAAGGTCGTCTCAGCGGCTAGCTGAGCTATTTGAGACTCAAGCTCATCGATTTGAGCGTACGTATGTCTATCATACTCTTGCTTTTTGAATGCAAGTGTCTTGATCAAAGATTTGAGCTCCGCAATCTCATCTTTCCGCTTATCAGGAGGGGGAGCTTCTTGTCGCGGTGGCCAGATAAATGGAGGCTGTTGGTAGCCTCGTTGATAAGGTAGATGTGGCGGCGCAATTACAACTGCTTGATTAGCTCGTCTGCGTTGCTTAAACGCATAAACCTCGTCATTTTCAGCTGAGCAAAAAGCTGCATTGTGCCCAACAGCACCACATCTCCTGCAGTAAATCACCTGTTGCGCTATATAATGGAACATAGGTGACGGGTCAAAGGTACTCAAGCCTTCTCTTTGACGATCTTTTACCTAGAACTGTCTAGGTAGGACCTATAGGACCTATCAAAACAGCACTAAAGAAAAAGATGAGAACGGCCTCAAGGGATAAACCCTTGAGGCTAAAGATAGACAAAATAAAATAGGTAAATACAGTAGTTGCCTCCCCGGCAACGGCGCCAAAATTTGATACCGTCGTCAGGTACCAAAAATAAAATACCTAAGTACAACTAACAGAAGTCAGCGGTAAGTAGGGTCGATCTCCACAGGGAGGCGGTCACTATCTACTTGTCTACTCGGTCTGTCTAAGGTCACAGTGGGGGTTTTGAGTTGTTTGACTAAACTAAACAAGATTAAAGGTAAGAGAAATAAGGCTAAGAGGAAATTAACAGAAGAAAGAGGAAACTAGGATGTCGGTTCATCAACGAACGTCAATTAATTGCAGTTAAGGTCACATATCAGTCGATGTGTCGGTCTAAGGGGCAACGAATATCTCCTTCCGGTCTCAATTTGCCCTAAAATACTATTAGCTTAGCTTCCGCCCTCACTAAAGCATTTTATTGTTCACTGCGGGTCTCACCCCTTCTAACCTTCCGGTCTAGGTCAAGGCTTACCAAAATTAAAAAGGCTAATTGCATCGATTCAATCAGCAGGATACAATTAAAGCAGCGATTAACAACCTAGACAGAAACAACAACGACAATCTATAAACCTAATTAACAATTAACATCGGTCCATCGAATCCCCTAATCCTAGCAGGAGAAATTAGCTAGACATAAATAAAGAAAGAGTAAAAGCAAGAGAAAGAGGAATAAACATTAAGTAAAAGAGAGAAAAGGGAAAAAGGGAAGAAAGAGTTACAGAGAAAAGCATCCGGGATGAAAAGAATGAAAGGAATGTATAACAGTGAAAGAGCAAAGAAAAGTATCAGGGAACGGAGTCCCAGATGTGTTCTCCCGTATGTTTTTAGTGTTAGTCGTCGTCCTATTTATAGAGGAGACGAGTTTTATTTAACCTAATTACAAAATAAAACAAAAAGCCCGAGCCCATAAGCGATTCCACTCGATCGAGTGATTTGAAACCACTCGATCGAGCAAAACTGAACTCAAACCACTCGATCGAGTAGAAAATCTACTCGATCGAGCAACCTCTAAAATGAAACTATTCGATCGACCAAGGAAAGTGTTCGATCGAGGTGTTCTACCAAATAAAAGCATTCGATCGACCAGAAAACCACTCGATCGAATGACTTTAACTTCAGCAGCCACTTATTCCGTTAGTTTCAGCTTTGACTTGTCTTTTTAGCTCCCGAAACGGCTTCACGCATCCCGAGACAGCTACATTTCCGCTCCAAAATCACTTTTCCTCTAAATGCATGCAAAACGGACGGTAAAAGGCTTGATTTCACTACTTTCTGGTCCATTCCTGCAAATAGAACAAAACAAACAAAAGTAGCATATTCGGGGCATTTCGTAGCATAAAACCACGAGGATAGCATAGAAATACGCGCATAAAAAGGCCTAAAAGGACTATATAAAATGCACGTATCATTGTAGTCCGATAATCATCGGGTGTTTGTTGGAGACTCGACAGATACTGGGTATCTACACCCTCATATCGTTTACCACTCCTCAAGTGAATGGCATTGATGGTTTCATGCCTTGTAGGAGGATTACCTTTGGGAGGTAATTGTCCTTTTTACCTTTGGGAACTCGAAGAGGCCAATTGGGTCATTTGTGTTTCCAACATCTTGGTATGAGCAAGGATATTGTTGATGGTAGTGTATTTGGCTTGGCTATCTCTTTGCATTTGAGCGAAGAAGTCTTGTTGGTTCTTTTGCATTTGAAGGATCGCTTTTTGAACATCAAAAGCTTGGTCATTGGATTGATTGTAAGAGGGTTGGTTTTGGAATCCTTGGTTTTGGTTGAAAAAGGGTCTCTGAGTAGGATTTCTCATTAGAGGTGGGGTGTATGTTGGTTGAGGATTTTGAACATTTCGGCTTTTATATGAAAAGTTTGGGTGAAATTTGGTGTTTTCATTGTAAAAGTTGGAGTAAGGAGTGCCATTCTTGTATGCTTGGAAAGCATTCACTTGCTCATTTGCGTCCCTACACTCTTGTTGATCATGTCCCAAAGTTCCACAATTCTCACATACTCCATTTAGAATAGAAGATGTTGACACCATGGCATTGACTTGTTGATGTTGTTTGGGTGATTGAGAAGCCTCATTCATCTTGGCTATGGCCTTGTCAAATTTCAAGTTCATTGTGTCAATATGGGAGCATAATTGGGCACCCAAATCGGCACTCAATTGTGTGACGGAGTAAACTTCATGTCTCCCTCCCCTAGTAGTTTTTCTTCGCCTACAATATTGAGAGTTGTGAACCGCCATCTCCTCTATCTTAGCCCAAGTTTGATTATCATCTACCTCGGTGAATCTTCCATTAGAACCCATGTTGAGCAAATTCCTTGAGTCTTCATACAACCCATTCCAAAATTGTTGGACTAGAAACCATTCGCTTAACCCATGATGAGGACAAGAGCGACATGTATCTTTGAATCTTTCCCGTGCCTCGTATAGAGACTCTTCATCCCTTTGCTTGAACCCGGTGATTTGGGTTCTTAACATGTTGGTTTTCTTCGGAGGGTAAAACTTCTTGTAAAAGGCAAGTGCTAACTTCTTCCATGAATCAATTCCAAGAGTGGCCTTGTCTTGGCTCTTCAACCATTTCTTTTCAGTTCAAATCAAGGAAAAAGGAAACAATACCCATCGAATTTGATCTTGTGTTACCCCCGTTTGGGAAATTGCATCACAATAGTCACAAAAAGTCTCCATGTGTCGATGAGGATCCTCACTAGGCATCCCTCCAAATTGACTTCTTTCAACTAATTGTATGAATGTGGATTTGGCAATGAAATTACCGGTCAAGTGGGGTGGTTTTGGAGTACCATTTGGTAGGTTCTCCTCGGTTGGTACAGAATGAGATGAAAATTTAGGCATTGTAGGTTGATTTTGTGGTTGGTTTGGAATTGGATTATCCTTTCCTTGTCTTGCAAAAGGGTTGGTAAACTCAACACTATTCGTTTGGATGATACCAATGTCCACGAGTTCTTCAATACCCACAATTATTGAAGTACCTCTAACGGTTCTTCTAATATTTGTCAAGGTTCGCTCGATTTCGGGATCAATAAGCAAAAGGCCGCCTTCTGATCTCCTAGACATGCAATAATTAAACAACTAGAAAACAATTAAAACTACCTTGAGGAGATTGACTTCCCTAAGGTTAAGAAAGACACAACTAAAAACAACAAATGATAACAACTCAATTGTACACCGTCCCCGGCAACGGCGCCATTTTGATGTCGAGATGAAACGTGTCATCTACGCTCTCAATCAAACAATATTTATATTCTCAACAAACTACTCTTAGTAGAGCGGTAAGTAAAGGTCTGATCTCAAAGGACGGGTATCGTATTGACTTATCGGTCGTAAATAGCTATGTCTTAGTGTCACAATTTGGGTTGAGGTTGAGATATGCAATCTAAACTTCTTAACGAAAGGAAGCGTAAAAAAAAATGAAAGCAAAGCAAAGTGTGTGAGTATGCAACATCTCGGTTTCCCGAGGCAGTGAAATCGGAATGATTACAATTAAGAAACTTCATTAAATTTATAACAAGTTTATTGATTACATAATGTAAACAAATGAATAAAGTGAACTATACAAATTACAAGTCGACTACTATCTATGTCATCAATGCTATGCTACTCGACTCCGAGTCCAAGGCGTGACCCAAATTCCGATCACGTCAACAAGCAAAACCTGTACTCAACCTGCTCCCCATATGATCAGAAATATTATATGGATCGACACAGGCCACCCCGAAAATAGGTGACAATTACACAGACACACAAACGTCAATTTCAATAAATGAATACAGTTTGACTCAACTCAAAGTTTGTGAATATGCAACATAACTATAACATGAATGAGACGCTATCAAACAACAACCACTCCGGTACCGGGACACGCCCACATGTACCCACAACCTCCACGGTACCGGGACACGCCCAGACATACCGATAACCACACTGGTACCGGGACACGCCCAGACATACCAACAACCACAAATAGGTAACGGGACACGCCCAGATGTACCGAGTCCGGAAGCCAACCTGATCCCGTTCCAGACGTCGTGTCTCAACCACACGAGTCCCTCCGTACTCAAGTCATTAATGTGCACATTCCTCTTGGAGTGGGAAGCTCCAAGAGGTGACTCAAGCGTAAGACGGTCTCCCAACCATCTTACATCTCCTCAATAACCAAGTAACACCACCAATGATCTCCAACACAACACAACAATGACCATACATGGAAAATGCAACACAACACCAATTATATGACTCATCATGAACTCAATCCCAACATATCATGGATAAAACTTCCTCAAATAACAACATGTTATCCCAATCGATTCATATATAAAAATGATGATGCAAGAGACATAAATATGCACACAAAATATTGAAACTGAGTAGGATAAACCTACCTTTTAGCATTCTTCACAAGCACCTCGAATCCCACATGATTCCGTCTCGCAAGATCGTCTTAATCCTATACAAATCATGTAATACTATCATAAATACATCCTACACATTATAAACTACCAAAACCCCTTATTACTACCCACTAATTACCCATATTACCTATACTAATTACTAATTAATTACCCAACACAAAACCCCCAAAAGTTAGGGTTGAAACTAATTAAATAAGGGTAGATCTTAACTTATAAATGTCGAGGGGGGAAGGAAAAGGATGAACAAAAGTAAGCTTGAATCCCATATAAGAGTGTTTGTGAGGGATTTAGAGAGAACGGAGAGCATTTGGAGTGAAAAAGAAGAAGATAGAATGAATGAGGATAAGTGGATAAGATTTCTTTATCCCGTGTTCTGATTCAGCGCCACTCGATCGAGTGGCGAGTCCACTCGGTCGAGTGCAACACAGTTCTTAGCAATGACCAGTTTTCGTAAAACGTCATATCTCACTCGTTTCTTGGTCATTTTGGGCGTGTGACCTACCTTGAAATCATAAGAGAACAAGCTATCACCTCCAATTGGAATCACATCAATACCAAGTCTAGATCTCAAGTTATGATAGTTTTAAGACGACCCTTTTGTAGGCGAACATTGATTATACTCGGTTCACCCTATAGTCATACTTCACTCCCGAGTAGACTCATTAAACCTGACGGTTCTCTCACTCATACCAAAGTTTCTTTGGGGGTCCAAAAATATCCAGGTATTACAATTTTTGCGGCTTATCCTTCAAAATTTCAAAGCTTATAGGCAAAAGATGGTTTGAAAGTCGATATCTTCAACTTAGGGGTTGTTTGATTGCCTTCCAAATTCATAGGAATTGGAAAATCATGGGAAGTAGCTAAATGAACGTTTGTTTGGTTGCCCAATTCATGGGGAGTAGAACTTCCTATGGAACTCCAATTCCTACATAATGTAGGAAGTCACTTACCTAGCCCCCCTAGGTAAGTGGGAGTTCCCACATAAATTCAAGTTCCCACATCCAACCAAACAAGATTTCTACAATTCACATGATTTTCAACTTCACATGAATTTAATCTTCCCGGTAATTGTATCTTCCCATGGTGAACCAAACGACTCCTTAATTATCTCACTCAATGTCTTCAACTTAATTCATGGATGAATTTAAAAGCCATAATTGATGTTCATCGAAAAACGTGAAAACTTTAAAGGGCTACTAGAAAGAATTTCGGTCATAAAAAAGGAAGAGAAAAAGAAATTTTTGGCTCAAACTTGAAACAGTCCGTCTCATTATAGACGGAGATTCTATAGCTATAGACGGATAGTGTCTCTATCACAAATTAAAGTGGGTAATGTAGGTGGAGGTATCCATTTCCCACCCATTTGCATTACACACTTTAATTTGTGAGAGGAAACTATAGACGGATAGTTAATGAGAATTTGTGAACTTGAAACTAGTAAAACAGTGAAGAGGTGGGGATTAGCAGAGAGCAGCAGTTGAATGAAGAAGACAAAATGCGTAAATCAGTGAGAATAACAACATTCCTGAAATCCGTAAAAAGCAGCAAAATCATCATCCCTCCAGTAAAACGATTGATGAGTAGCATGGAATCAAATTCAATACCAAAGGAGAAGGTTGATTGTGTGGTAATTGGAGCTGGGATTGTTGGAATTGCAATTGCAAGAGAATTATCTTTAAAGGGTAGACAAGTTTTGGTCCTTGATTCTTCTAATACTTTCGGCACTGGTACTAGCTCTCGCAATAGTCAAGTCATTCATGCTGGCATTTATCATCCTCCTAATTCTTTCAAGGTCTCTCTCATTCTTTTACTCTTTTTTGCCCCGCTTTTATGATTTCCTTGTTCGTAAATGTCGACTAGTTTAGTTGGTAAAGTTTATACTTTTGAATTTCATGGCATCATTTGTTGAATTTAACATACATTTTTTTAGTCAACTTGGCTGTTAAGGGTTAAGGTGTGTTTTTACATGGAATGCCTGGTTGGTCCTTGTGCATTCTTATTTGGAACTGTGCTTTAGGGTGTGTTTGGATATGAAAAATGAAGGGAAAGGGAGGGGAGGGGAAAGGAGGGAAGAGAAAGGGAGGGAAGGGAAGGGAGGGGGAGGGGAGATGGGGAGGTGGGTGTTTGGCTACAATTCCCTCCAAATCTCGCCTATTGTGGAGAGATTTTAATTTGCCTTGGAGGAGGGAGAATGGATCCCTCCAAATCTTTTCCCCTTCATTTCCCTCCACCCTCATTTGCTATCCAAACAAGGGATTTTAAATTCCTACCCTCCCTCCCTTTCTTTTCTCTCCAAATCCTTCAATCCAAACACACCCTTAGGGTGTGTTTGGATAGCAAAAGTGGAGAGAAAGGGAGGGGAGGGGGAAGGAGGGAAGGGGAAGGGAGAGAAGGGAAGGGGATGGGGAATGGAGTGTGGTTGTTTGGATACAATTTTCCTCCAAACCTTGCCTATTGTGGAGAGATTTTGATTAGGCTTGGAAGAGGGAAATTGGATCCCTCCAAATCTCTCCCCCTCCATTTCCCTCCACCTTCATTTGCTATTCAAATAAGGGATTTTAAATCCCCTACTCTCCCTCCCTTTCTTTTCCCTCCAAATACTTCAATCCAAACACACCCTTAAAGTTGTTAAAATTATCATTTCAGTACAAAAATCCATTATGCGGTGGCATGTATATGTAGTTTCAGATTTGGATATGTGATTTATGAACTGTGCTTCATCGAACTTGAGTAGTTATTAGACAGTATCGTAGAATGCAATTGGCAACCGCAGCGTGTTGTGTATTTGTGAGTGTTGTAGAATTTGTATTTGTCAGTAGGCTTGATGAAAATGGAAAGTGTTGGTTGATCAGAACTGTAGTCTGTAGAAGGTAGATGATCATTCAATGTTTTCCGACTCATTAATCTTTGAGACTAGTATACTGATTAGTCGCCACTTGTGTTGCAGAAGTCCGAGAAATTTTCATGCGTATACATGAATTGTCTAGTACTAGTTCGTTTTTCAGACTGATTTGTTGAAGTAGAAGCAACTATATGCATAAGTATAGATGAGGAAATGTGACATATGCTATGAAGTTATAGCTTATAGATATGATGTAGGGGAAAAGTCAAAATCTGTAAATACTCCATCCCATCCGGTCATTTATTTATCAATTTCATTTTGGGGTTGTCGTGCTCATTTGTTTATCATTCTATTTTGGGACTGTTTAAATGTGTGAACAATTTGGTACACTGGATCCTGAAACAATAACTAAAAATGGTCCCCTCTCCTCCCCTTGGTCTTAGTGGCAAAAGTAAGGCCCATTACTTGTCCTCACTTAAACCCAAAAGCACAAGGCCTTGTTACTAAGTGGTGGGTGGAAGCCCTTATAAGCATATCACAAGCTCCATATTTTCCCCATGTGGGACAAATTTCTTTCAATCATCTGTTGGGGTGTTACAAACTCCCCCACTTAAATAACACAACGTCCAACGTCCTCGTTGTGCCCGAAGGCTGACCGCAGCCAAGCCCAGAATCATCTCTTGGGGTGTTACAACAGGTAATTGGCAAAAGTTTGTTTATTATTGTAACTATTGAACATCTAATATAGCAAGGTCTTCTGTAGTTAATTTACGGCTGTATGATTTCCATTTACTTTGGGCTAAAAATGGTGGTAAACATATCTCATGGGTTACGTTCTTCTAAAGTACGAGTTTTTCCACAGCTACATGCTTGATCTACTAACTATGCGGCATGTCTGGACTTAGTAAGCTTGTCTCGGTGAAAGTGTCAGTCAAGACACAGTGTTGGTATAAGGTGCACCTATTTTTTGAAAAAAAAGGTCCATGTTTTTGGCTTAATCTTGAGAGTAGAAGTGTTGTGTCATGTTGGAATCGGAGTGTCATACACAGAACACACGGTCATAGTGAAGTGTCGGTGTAACATAGGTTGGAAATAATATTTTCTATGTCAAGTTTTGACACATTGTAAACAATATAAGACCACTATTAGCTACAAAGTTGTGCTAAAACTCTCTTATGATTGAAGCCTGGCTTTGAGACATGGGAAATGTATATATTCCACCACTTTGGAATCTGAAAAACTGTGTAACATATGTATTTGTTTTTGTTTTTTTTTTCAGGCAAAGTTTTGTGTCAAAGGAAGAGAATTGATGTACAGGTATTGTTCTGAGCGAGATGTTCCGCACAAACAGGTTGGTAAACTTGTTGTTGCTACTAGTGAATCAGAGATTCCAAAATTAAACGAAATATTAGCACGTGGCATTGAGAATGGGGTTGATAGCCTGAGGATGATAGAGGCTTCTACAGCAACGCGAATGGAGCCCGAGCTATATTGTGTTAAAGCTCTATTTTCGCCTGTCTCAGGAATTGTGGATAGCCATACTCTGATGCTCTCATTACTGGTATGCCTTCAATTGTGTTGGTATGACCATGTTTATAGGTAGGTTAAGGTGGAGCCAGGAATAAATGACGTAAATTCCTGACCCTCTGACTCTAAAAATGAAAGAGGAGGGAAATTAGTTGGACTTGAAATCAATGCCAAGGGGAATGTCAAGGTGGATTCCAGCTCAATTTTTTTTGGAGAAAAAAAAATGTTTTTGTCTTTCCATTTATTATTAGATCTTCCAAAGATATTTTCAAGTTATGTTTGTCGTTTGAAAATGTTATTTGGTCTTTTATTCAGAGGGATGGTAATATGTTAGCTCATGTCATAGCACTTGTCTACCCGTGTGTGTTACATAGACGTGTCTTTGATCGATTGATACCCATCCTTCTGTCGTATCATTTATTTAGTTTACTTGATCTACCATTAAGGCACAGTTAGTATACTGAGTTTTAATTCAACTTTTATATGTCTCAATAAATACTGAATAAAATTTAAATTACTATTTTTATTTATTTATATTAGAGATCCCATTAAATCTAATTTTGTGCTCATTTACTTCTCTATATTTGGGTGGGTCTACTTAGTTCAAATCTAAACTAAAACGGATGGTGCATACGCAGAAAAGTTTCTGTATTTGGATTAAGAGTAGGAGAAAGATTGGTTCATAAGGGGTGACCAATAAACCATGAAAACATAAATTGTTTCACAGGATGGTGACCAACTGACCATAAAAACATAATGTCGTAATTTCTGTAGAATGCGACTTTTCCACCACACATGTTCTTTAAATCAGTAATTTTTCGACATTAATGACGTAAAATGACAGGCTATCACCACACTTTGAGTTCAGGGAGAAGCTGAAAACAACGGTGCTACATTTTCTTACAATACCACAGTCCTTGGAGGCCAATTACTAGGAAATGAAATTGCACTTAGTGTGACTGAAAGCCAGAATCTAGAGAACATGAATGAGGAAGTTCCTTTGCTTCCTGATCTTATACTTCTCCCCAAGGTTGTGATAAACTCTGCTGGTCTGGCTGCAATAACACTTGCAAAGAGATTCATTGGCCTCAATAGCTCCTTCATTCCTAATGCCTATTATGCCCGGGGTCATTACTTTTCTTTGTCGAACACTAAAATGGCTCCTTTTCAGCGTTTGATATATCCATTACCAGAAGATGGTGGAGTTGGGGTGCATGTAACTCTAGACTTAGATGGCCAGGTCAAGTTCGGGCCTGACGTTGAATGGATTAATGGCGTTCCTGATATTGCAAGCTTCTTAAATAGGTATCTTCTCTCTGTCTTTTCTGTCTGCAATGGATCAATGAATATTTTTTTCACTTTATTGTCCTGACTTTTGAACTATTTTCACTTTGGTGTACTCTGTTTGGTTCCTTGAGGTTCAGTTTGACCATACTATTAAATATCGTTCCGGTTACAGTCGTGGTCTAATCTCGCTAAATGCATCCAATATCGCCTCAAAATGTTGTAAATGCGGTCTAGGTGACCTGCAAACCTTTTATAACTCGGTCGCGTACTGCTGTCGAGACCGATATTTAAAACCAATTACATAAAGCATTTTGGTGACATGAGTTTTGTGTTGTGTACCGCTTTAGTTACCCTAAGTGTTACGCAACCACAGTTCATCCAAATTACACTTGTTACTAAGCATCGAATTAGTTTTTGGTAATGTTATCATGCTTGAAATCTTCCGGGAGTCAGAATGTTGTTATACCTTAGGTCAAAGTGAATTTTGTCTATCATCGCGATGCGCAAGTAGAATCGGTCCAACATTCACGCACCAAGGTGGAAACAAAAACACCCACTTTCATCGATAAACAATAAGATTGATTGTATTTATTTCTTACAGATTCGAGTACTCTATATGCCCTCAACGTGCAGAGAGATTTTATGCAGAAATAAGAAAGTATTATCCTAATCTGAAGGAAGGATCTCTGGAGCCAGGTTACTCTGGCATACGACCCAAAATCACTGGTGCTGGGATGACCCCTTGTGATTTTGTAATACAGGTCAGTCTCACTTTTCTACATACTCTTGTCTACCCATTCTTCTCATTTGACGTTACATGGACTCCAAGACCAAAACATAAGACTTTTTGTGTGTTACATATTAATCTTTTTGTTAAAAGAATTTTTTGTGAAATGTTCTTAGATATGCAATGAAAACATATTGTGGCTTTATTTTTTTGCTATATTGATGAGTAAATATTTGAGACTTTAATAACTTCAGAAGTCAAAAAGAAAAAAACATAAAGAAATGGAGGAGGCACTAATGATTCGCATTAATCATGAAATCCTTCTTTGTTAATGTAACTTTTGTCTTCTAGAACTCATCAAGCTTGTAATTTCCTCAACCAGGGGCAAGATGTTCATGGAGTGCGTGGACTTGTGAATCTATTCGGCATTGAATCACCAGGCCTGACTTCAAGCTTGGCCATTGCGGAGCATGTGTCTTCAAGGGTTCTCCATTCTATTTAAAATTTGATGGTCATCTCTGGTATGAGGTGCATTACTTGTATTTATCTGAAATCCTATAAACAAGAGCATTTTTGGGGATACCTATTTCACTTTCGACTTCTTCAAGACGTGAGTTTGTATGACAACTTGTGTAATGCTCCCTCCATTCCACTTTTATTGCCCTACTTTCCATTTTGGGAAGATTTAAGAAATGTGGGTAAAATTACTATTCTACCCCTTTGATTAAGAAAAATGAGGACATGGTCATTTTGATAGGGGGAATGGTAAAAGATTAGGGGAAATAGTGGTACTCTGGTAGTCCATCCATTTAACATACCAAATTTAGAAAGAGGGCAATTAATTTGGAATAAATTTTGGAAATTACTGGATAATAAAAGTGGAAGGGAGGGAGTACAAAACAAAAGAGTATGTAAGTTCCTCTCGTTGATGAATTTGTTCAGAACTCAAATGAAACGTCAATGCAGAGGGTCATTAACTTCCCTAGTTTACTAAAAAGAATTGTAGTTATATGTGTGCCTACATATTGAATCTACAAAGAGAACAAGAGTTAGCTCAAGTGGTAAGAGCTCTCTTACCCGGTTACCCTCAACCATGAAGTTGGGGGTTCGATTCTCACCCGTGATATAGTGTGCTCATTTGAAAAAAAAAACAAAAAAATTAAAACTGAAGGCAATGAGCCGTCATAAGTTTGGAGAAGTCTTATGAAGGCGATGTGGGTGTTTAGAGATGGGAGTAACTTACTGATAGGGAATGGGAAAACGATCTGTTTTACTGACTAGTGGAAGATCAAGGGACTGTCTCTGTAATAGCCAGGATATTTAGGGACTATGTTGACCGACCCTGTTGACCAAGAAAGACCTTAGGGAGGAATGGGTGAGAGACTAAGATTGGAACATGAACCTTATAGGATTGATTACTCGACCTAGCAGAGGCTACTCGGCCGAGTATCGTCTATACTCGACCGAGTAGAGCCTACTCGGCCGAGTACTCCAGTACTCGACCGAGTATGGTCCTTGACGACGTGTTAATATAAAACGCAAGTTCGCGAGATTCATTTCATTTCTCATTTTCTCGACAGTTCCTCTTTCTCTAACCCTAGCCTGCCACTCTCTCTCCTATCACCCCTACCTCCATACACTCTCATATATATAGCCTACATCTCCACCATGGGAAAGACGGGATTCGCTTAGAAAGGTTGCGTCCGTGGTCGTCGTCCGTGTCATCGTTGATTCGCATCATTAGGTAAGTCTCTGCCTTGTGTCTTCTAGTAGGTTATTGAAGATAGTTGTATAATAGGGGATGACTATCGCCGTAGGATGCATATTGGAGTCTTGCTTGGCTGTGTGGATGCTTTTCATGGCTTGCGACGAGGTAGGGTTTCCCTACTCGGTTAATGTTAATTGATTTGAGATTGTGTTTGTTTTGTAATTGTTGTTATCTGCTGATCATCGGAGTATGGGTGTTGTGGTGACGGTGGTGATGTGGTTGTGTTGTGACGGTTGTGGTGTTGTAACAGCTGTGATGCTGTGGTGTGTGTGATTGTGGTGGAGTCACTTGCGGGAGTGACTTCACACCCTAGTTCGCCCTCCGTGGAACCCGTCACGGGAGGGGACTTTGACACCCCTCGTTGAGGTAACTAAAAGTAACTAGTAAATCGTGGCGGAAACACGATTTTTTTGAAAACTTTTAAGGCTTCTAAAGAAGTCCAACGCGAGGCATCACCAACACGATAAATAAGTTTAGACAGTTAAGTTTAAGTTTACAAAACAAGTCTATTTATTGGGGAAAAGATATCCCACGAATTAACATAGATTCGAAAAGTAGGTGAGTCTATTATGTAATAACTAATAAGGTCCGAGGTAAGAACTCGCTAGCTCACACGGTCTTCCCCACTTAAGCTTCATCACCAACCTGTCATTCATAATAAATATGAAAGCCACAGTCAGTGGGGAGTAACTCAGGGTTCTCCCAGCCACAATATGTCAAAATACAAATAATTAGGAATTTAATTAAATAAACAAGCATAAGAATAAATACTTACGGTAATAAGAAAATCATGATTAGTGGGCACAAGAAAATAGGAATGGTAAAGCACAAACGAGAGAAGAATTATTAGGTCAAACTGTCACATATCAACCCGACTCAAATGTAAGACAATTACAAAGTATAGACTCAAACAAGACAACCCTCTAGACTCCAACCTCTTGGTAGGACGACGATCATAATACGGTCCTAGTCTAAACCTGGCCAGACTCTCGGGATGGACGACACCCGATTCGACAAACGATACCAAATCGTATCCAAGACTCGAAATATGGTACACCTAACCGTGCCCGGAAGTCGAGTAACCTCAAGCGGAACCTTGTCACCTAACCGTGACCCTCGGTCCGAAGAGGCGGAAGGAAAAATAGCCCAACTCGGAAACACTGGCACCTAACCGTGACCCAATGTCCGAGGGCAAATAAATAGGGAATGTCGAGTAGTCTCACAATGTAAAACGTCACACTCGGGTCCGAACAAGAACCATAACCATTTTGCATGTTCATAACATTAATGAGTCTTAAAGTAACCAATTATCGATAGGAAAGAAGATACATGCATAACTCAATCATTATTAGAAGTCGCAAGTGAAATAGAGCAAACATGGGACTCCCAGCCGGATGGTGTACCGGCCGCCGGGCCACCGGCTGGGACAACATGCCAAAATCAGAAATTTAATAAAACTTACAGTGCGCTCCTTGCCGGTTGGTGGACCGGCTGCCGGCCCACCGGCTGGGAATGCAAGCCAAATCCCAATTTCACAAAAATCTTACAGGAAACTCCCAAATAGGTCAAGAGACCATGCTCCACCATTGGGAATACGGTCAAATTTCAAAATCACCTAAAACCTTCAGTGTACTCCCAGCCGGTCAGTAGACCGGCTGCCGGTCACCCGGCTGGGAATACAGGCTTACGAAATTATGTCCAAAAACTTACAGGGATCTCCCAGCCGGGCAGAACACCGGCTGTCGGTCGACCGGCCGGGAGTACATACACACGGGTTCAAGGCAAAACACTTCCAAACCATTTGAAATCAACAAAAATCATTTCCCATCAATTGTTTACGTATCCTAGCATGATTCTAACTCGGAAAAACAACATATTTGAGCATGTGAATGGGTAATTTCGGATTCAAGAGATGTAGCATGAGATTTTCATCCAAACATGTGAGAATTGCAAACAAGCATGATATACAACATCCAAATTAGCACCAATCATGAAAGATACAACTTTTAACATTCATATGAGATTATAACTACATAAAACCACACAATTTTAACATAAAAGTCGAGTAACCCATCACCGTTACCTTTTTGCACTTCAATCTTCTAAAGACTCGTCAATGATGTAGCTATCCTCCTCCGGGTTGTCCAAGTTCTCCCCTAAACACAAAAATAAAGGTATTAAGTCAAGAATCCACATCCTTGTAAGATGAGAATTTCGAAATAGAGGAAAAGATGACAACTTTCTTACTTAGAAAGAAGGGAAATGAGAAAAGGAAGAGTATGGCGCGAAAAGGAACGAGATTGGTGAAGAATTGAGTGAGTTATGGTGGTTTTAGGGTTGAGAGCAAGGGTTTAACAATGGTGGAGTGGTTGTTGGGGAAATTTCAGAAATTAGAATGAGGGAGATGAAGTTGTGAGGGTTTAGTTGGGGGTTAGTGTAGAGGAAAGAGGAGAGAAAAGGCCCATGAGTCAAGTTAAGCCCAATAACTCAAAATGAGTCGGTATCCACTAGAATTTTCGTCCCAAGTCTACTATAACTCGAGACGGAGAATAATATTATTAAAATCTACACTATTATTACCGTTACACTATATGACGATATTTTATGAAAATAAGCTTTAAATAATAATTATTTAATAAAAATTACTTAAAAATTTATTTAAAATATAAGGAAAGCGCGGGGTGTTACAATCATCCCACCTTTTAAAAAGTTTCGCCCTCGAAACTTGAAACGAAAGGGTATTACCTTAAGAAAACAAACTAGGGTACTTGACACGCATGGAAGCTTCCGGCTCCCAAGTCTCTTCTTCTACATCACCACACTTCCACAAAACCTTCACCAAGGGCACCACTTTACTCCTTAGCTTCTTCTCCTTCTTATCCAAGATACGAATCGGTCTCTCCTCGAAAGAAAGACTAGGCTCAAGCTCGGGAATCTCATTTTGCAACACATGACTAGAGTCGCTAATGTATTTCCTAAGTTGAGAAACATGAAAGACATCATGAACTTTACCCAAACTCGGGGGCAAATCCAACTTATAAGCCACGGCACCAATCCTCTTTATCACTTCATAAGGTCCAATGTACTTTGGACTCAACTTCCCTTTGACTCCAAATCTCTTTACTCCTTTCATCAGGGACACTTTCAAGAATACTTTATCTCCAACTTCAAACTCCAAGGGTCGACGGCGAACATCGGCATAAGACTTCTGTCGATCTTGGGCGGCTTTCATTCTTTCACGGATGAGCTTCACTTGATCAATCGTCTCGGCTAACTTGTCGGGTCCTAGGTCACGAACATCACTTGCTTGATCCCAACAAATCGGACTTCGGCATTTCCTTCCATAAAGGGCTTCATAAGGGGCCATCTTGATAGAAGCATGATAACTATTGTTGTAAGAAAATTCCACCAAAGGTAAGCTCTTCTCCCAACTAGAATGAAAATCAAGGGCACAAGCACGCAACAAGTCTTCCAGAGTTTGAATTGTCCTCTCGGATTGTCCATTGGTAGCGGCATGAAAAGCGGTACTCATCAACAACTTACTACCCATAGCATCTTGCAAAGCTTTCCAAAATCTTGAACAAAACCTCGGGTCACGATCCGAAACGATTTCCTTAGGAACACCATGGTAACGAACGATCTCATCAACATAAGCACTAGCAAGACGGTCTAAACTCCAAGTTTCTTTGATAGGGATGAACCTAGCACACTTGGTCAACCTATCCACAACAACCCATACGACATCCTTTCCACCAACGGTCTTAGGCAAAGCCATCACAAAATCCATGGAAATGGACTCCCACTTCCATAAAGGAACATCCAATGGTTGTAGCAAACCACCGGGTCTCTTATGCTCAATCTTCACTTGTTGACAAGTAAGACACCTTCCAACATATGACACAATGTCATTCTTCATGTTAGGCCACCAAAACTGAAGCTTCAAATCCTTATACATCTTGTCTCCTCCGGGGTGAATCGAATAAGGTGATAGATGAGCTTCATCTAGAACTCTCTTCCTCAAGTCAACGGCATCGGGCACATACATGCGTCCTCGGTAACGAAGGTAACCTCTAGCATCAATCTCACAATCCTTAGCTTTCCCTTCAAGAAGCTTGGCTTGAAAACTTTTAAAGGTAGCATCGTCCACAAGGCTATCTAGAATCTCACGGTGAAGAACGGGCTCGGCAACCATAGCACCAAGATAATCAAAACCACTCTCCACAAGTTGCAGACTTAACTTACGAAACTCGGCACAAAGGTCATCGGGGAGCACACGAATAGCACTCAAGGGATGAGTAGACTTCCTACTAAGGGCATCGGCAACCACATTTGCCTTTCCTTCATGATACAACAACTCCATGTCGTAATCATTCACCAATTCCAACCATCGTCGTTGTCTCATATTCAAATCCTTTTGGGTGAAGATGTACCTCAAACTCTTATGGTCGGTGTAGATACGACAATGGACTCCAATGAGGTAGTGTCTCCACATCTTCAAAGCATGAACGATGGCGGCTAATTCCAAATCATGAGTGGGATAGTTCACCTCATGAACTCTCAATTGTCGCGAAGCATAGGCAACAACTCTTCTATTTTTTTTTTATGAGAACACAACCCAAACCCATCTTAGAAGCATCACAAAACACATCAAAATCAACTCCATCCTCGGGCAAGGTCAACACGGGGGCGGTAGTCAACCTCTTCTTCAACTCTTGGAATGCACTTTCACAAACTTCGGTCCACACAAACTTGGTCTCTTTCTTCAAAAGTTGAGTCATCGGTCTAGCGAGCTTGGAAAAATCTTTCACAAAGCGACGGTAGTAACCCGCCAAACCCAAGAAACTACGGATCTCACCAACATCGGTTGGACTCTTCCACTCGATCACGGCTTCAATCTTCGAAGGGTCTACCATGACACCATCCTTAGATATAACATGGCCTAGAAAAGACACCTTAGACAACCAAAATTCACATTTGGAGAATTTGGCAAACCACTTTTGTCGACGGAGGATCTCCAAAATGATACGAAGGTGATCGGCATGCTCTTCTTCGGACTTGGAAAAGATGAGGATATCGTCAATGAAGACCACAACACACTTGTCTAAGAACTCACTAAAGGTCCGGTTCATTTGGTCCATGAAGATAGAAGGGGCATTGGTTAAACCAAAGGGCATCACCTTAAACTCGAAATGTCCATATCTCGTGCTAAAGGCGGTCTTAGGGATATCGGACTCACGAACGGGAATTTGATGGTAACCGGATCTCAAATCAATCTTGGAGAAAGTAGAAGCACCTTTGAGTTGATCAAACAAATCTTCAATCCTTGGTAGAGGATACTTGTTCTTGATGGTAACACGGTTAAGCTCACGGTAGTCAATGCAAAGTCTCATGGATCCATCTTTCTTCTTCACAAAGAGAACGGGAGCACCCCAAGGCGAGGCACTAGGTCTAATAAATCCTTTCTCGATCATGTCATCGAGTTGCTTTCTCAACTCCTTCAACTCGGTTGGCGCCATACGGTACGGGGCTTTAGCAATCGGACCGGTTCCGGGTACAAGGTCGATAGAGAACTCAACATCACGCTCGGGAGGAATTCCGGGCAACTCTTCGGGAAAGACATCGGCGAACTCACAAACCACGGGCACTTCTTCGATCTTTGGTAAGGGAGGGGAGGTAGAAGTCACCACACAAAGAAAGATTTGGTAACCTTTCCTCCTCATACTCATCAACTTCAAAGCGGAAATCAGCTTCACACCTTCTTGGGAACGGACTCCTCTATAAGACACACGAGTGCCAAGCGGACTCTTGAGGCGAATCTTTTGGTCTCTACACTCGAATCTTGCATCATACTTTGACAACCAATCCATACCCAAAATTACATCGAATTCCTCAAGGGGAAAACGAAGTAGGTTAGCGGGGAACAAGGTTCCCGAAATAGAGATAGGAATGTCGGAGAAAGTGAGGGAACAAGAGAACATTTCCCCGGAAGGTAAGGATATAGAGGTTTCCTCACTAGGAATAGGTTCAATGGCTAGCTTTTCGGAAAATTTGGAAGATATAAAAGATAAAGATGCGCCGGTATCAAATAAAATGAGGCAAGGTTGATCAAAAATTGAGAACATACCCGTGATGATATCGGGATGAGCGGCGGCTTCGGCTCGACTCATGACAAAGATAGTTCCTCTTGGCCTAGCATTTGGAGTAGGAGCATTCTTCTTCTCGGGGCAATCGGCAACACGATGTCCGGGCTTCTTACAATGAAAGCAAGTCAAGGGCTTGCCATAGCATCCAACTCCGGGGTGTGCAGCTTGTCTACAATGGTAGCACTTACGGTCCTTCTCAAGTTCATTAGTTGGTGTGGGAACTTGTCCTCTAGGTTCTTGAACTCTTGGTCCTTGTCCTCCATGGTCTTGCATCCTTGGCACAAACCTCCTCTTATTGGCATAGTTGGAAGCAGAAGGTACAAATGGCCTATTGCCATGAAAGTTAGAACGGTAAGAATGAGAAGAGGAGTGGGATTTGGAATCTTCTTCAATGGCCTTCAAAGAGCTTTCGGCCCAAATAGCATCATCATAAACTTCCACAAAGGTAGTTGAGCTTCTTCTCACCATGCTTTCCACCTTAGGGTTCAACTTGTTCTTGTAGAAGTAGACACGATCCTCTTCATCTTTCACGAACTTGGAGGCATAATGAGCAAGTTCATTAAACTTGTCGGTGTAGGCTTGAATTGATAGCTTCTCTTGCTTGAATTCCATGAAATCCTTCAACCTTTGTTGCTTGAGCTCCTTAGGGTAGAAGCGGGTTTCCACAAGTGACTTGAAGCGGCTCCAATCAAAGTTGGGGTCTTGAGTAGCGGTAGGACCGGTCAAAGTCCACCACCTATCGGCTTCCTTCACAAGAAAGTGAGAGGCTAACCTCACCTTGTCCTCCTCTCGGGCATCAAAGAGAGAGAAGTTCTTCTCCATATCACGAAACCACTCCGAGAGAGCAACGGGATCTACTTCACCACCATAGGTCTCAGCCTTGTTCCTTGCTAGTTGACTTGCAATCCAAGCATAACTTCCTTGACGGTTGGCTTCTTGTGTAGGGGGAGCGGGTTGAGCATTTTGTTGATTAGCAAGCACTTGGGTGAGGGCTTGCAAGATAGCATTTTCCACATTGGTTGGTCGTACCATCTTTTTTTTGCACAAAAGCAAACAAGTTAGAACCTATCACCAAACATACACAAAAAGGCTACCAACTTAGGTCCTTAATTCTACCCATCTCTCATTCATTATTCAAGGTCAAGTTGAAATTTAAGTTGGGGTATACGTGTGTGCGTCGGGAGCAATACATGCTCTGATACCAATTGTGACACCCCTCGTTGAGGTAACTAAAAGTAACTAGTAAATCGTGGCGGAAACACGATTTTTTTGAAAACTTTTAAGGCTTCTAAAGAAGTCCAACGCGAGGCATCACCAACACGATAAATAAGTTTAGACAGTTAAGTTTAAGTTTACAAAACAAGTCTATTTATTGGGGAAAAGATATCCCACGAATTAACATAGATTCGAAAAGTAGGTGAGTCTATTATGTAATAACTAATAAGGTCCGAGGTAAGAACTCGCTAGCTCACACGGTCTTCCCCACTTAAGCTTCATCACCAACCTGTCATTCATAATAAATATGAAAGCCACAGTCAGTGGGGAGTAACTCAGGGTTCTCCCAGCCACAATATGTCAAAATACAAATAATTAGGAATTTAATTAAATAAACAAGCATAAGAATAAATACTTACGGTAATAAGAAAATCATGATTAGTGGGCACAAGAAAATAGGAATGGTAAAGCACAAACGAGAGAAGAATTATTAGGTCAAACTGTCACATATCAACCCGACTCAAATGTAAGACAATTACAAAGTATAGACTCAAACAAGACAACCCTCTAGACTCCAACCTCTTGGTAGGACGACGATCATAATACGGTCCTAGTCTAAACCTGGCCAGACTCTCGGGATGGACGACACCCGATTCGACAAACGATACCAAATCGTATCCAAGACTCGAAATATGGTACACCTAACCGTGCCCAAAGTCGAGTAACCTCAAGCGGAACCTTGTCACCTAACCGTGACCCCCGGTCCGAAGAGGCGGAAGGAAAAATAGCCCAACTCGGAAACACTGGCACCTAACCGTGACCCAATGTCCGAGGGCAAATAAATAGGGAATGTCGAGTAGTCTCACAATGTAAAACGTCACACTCGGGTCCGAACAAGAACCATAACCATTTTGCATGTTCATAACATTAATGAGTCTTAAAGTAACCAATTATCGATAGGAAAGAAGATACATGCATAACTCAATCATTATTAGAAGTCGCAAGTGAAATAGAGCAAACAGGGGACTCCCAGCCGGGTGGTGTACCGGCCGCCGGGCCACCGGCTGGGACAACATGCCAAAATCAGAAATTTAATAAAACTTACAGTGCGCTCCCAAATGGGTTGGTGGACCATTGCTGCCCACCGGCTGGGAGTGCAAGCCAAATCCCAATTTCACAAAAATCTTACAGAAACTCCCACCGGCCAAGAGACCATTTCGGGCCACCGGTGGGAATACGGTCAAATTTCAAAATCACCTAAAACCTTCAGTGTACTCCCAGCCGGTCACCCGGCTGGGAATACAGGCTTACGAAATTATGTCCAAAAACTTACAGGGATCTCCCAGCCGGGCAGAACACCGGCTGCCGGTCGACCGGCCGGGAGTACATACACATGGGTTCAAGGCAAAACACTTCCAAACCATTTGAAATCAACAAAAATCATTTCCCATCAATTGTTTACGTATCCTAGCATGATTCTAACTCGGAAAAACAACATATTTGAGCATGTGAATGGGTAATTTCGGATTCAAGAGATGTAGCATGAGATTTTCATCCAAACATGTGAGAATTGCAAACAAGCATGATATACAACATCCAAATTAGCACCAATCATGAAAGATACAACTTTTAACATTCATATGAGATTATAACTACATAAAACCACACAATTTTAACATAAAAGTCGAGTAACCCATCACCGTTACCTTTTTGCACTTCAATCTTCTAAAGACTCGTCAATGATGTAGCTATCCTCCTCCGGGTTGTCCAAGTTCTCCCCTAAACACAAAAATAAAGGTATTAAGTCAAGAATCCACATCCTTGTAAGATGAGAATTTCGAAATAGAGGAAAAGATGGCAACTTTCTTACTTAGAAAGAAGGGAAATGAGAAAAGGAAGAGAATGGCGCGAAAAGGAACGAGATTGGTGAAGAATTGAGTGAGTTATGGTGGTTTTAGGGTTGAGAGCAAGGGTTTAACAATGGTGGAGTGGTTGTTGGGGAAATTTCAGAAATTAGAATGAGGGAGATGAAGTTGTGAGGGTTTAGTTGGGGGTTAGTGTAGAGGAAAGAGGAGAGAAAATGCCCATGAGTCAAGTTAAGCCCAATAACTCAAAATGAGTCGGTATCCACTAGAATTTTCGTCCCAAGTCTACTATAACTCGAGACGGAGAATAATATTATTAAAATCTACACTATTATTACCGTTACACGGCTATGACGATATTTTATGAAAATAAGCTTTAAATAATAATTATTTAATAAAAATTACTTAAAAATTTATTTAAAATATAAGGAAAGCGCGGGGTGTTACAATGTGCACATTAAGGGACAGGGATTGTTAGTCGCTCGTTGAGGAGCTGGACTTGATGGGGATGGGCTGCGGTCCCCCACTGGCAGAGTGGATTACCTGTTGCGATGGGTAATCTGGCAGGGCTACACACTCCAGTGTGTAGTCGGTTACTGTGGAGAATGATCAGCTGATTACATTGTTTGTTTATCTTTATTGATTATACAGTACTGACCCCGTTGTTGTTTTGAAAAATCTGCTGTGATCCATTCGGGGATGGTGAGCAGTTGGCTGAGCAGGTACAGTTGGTTGTAGCTGCTGGGCTTGGAGGGATCGAGTCATCACGCTATCGGTTTAGAAGTGCAGCGTTACGAGTTATAGTAGTCTCTTTAATCACTTGTAGTTAGTTTTGTATCGAGTTGTAAAGAGTACGATAATGTATTGTTAATGTTCTTTTATTGTGTATTTGATCTACTACCTCGGGTAACCGAGATGGTAACACCTCCATATACTGGGATGGTCCTTGGTAAGGCATCCTGGTGTACGGGGGTGTTACAAAGTGGTATCAGAGACGACGATTTTGGAACCTGAACTAATGAATCTAATGAATGTAGGGTGTCAACTAAAATGAACCTGGTGTATGTGCGTTGGGAGCCCCAGCCGATGCTGGATTTTGGGTGAGTAGGCGCCCTCATTTCAAAATCATGGCCCCATCGTGCTTAAGCCAGACACGGGAAAAAAGGGTAGTTAGTAAGAGTTGTTGCTTAATGATGGTTGTTGTGTGCATCTGTGGTTAGAATAATGTGTATCAACGTGCGTGGAAAAGCCTAGAGTCGGTGAAGTGGTTTGCTGAAATGTGTGACAAGGGGAAAGTCAAATAATTTGTTTGACAATGGCTGCGTTATGTGATGATTGCTATCTTGTAAACGTTTAGTTTAAGGTGAGTACAATATGATCAGTGGAATGTGTAATAATGTGGTATATGAGTTAAACTTTGCGGGTGCAATAGTTAATTGTTACATATGCTTAAGGGTGACATGTAAGTTGTTCTTATAGAAAAGTAAGGAATGTAAGTAGAAATGATGATCGAATTGGTAATGGATGTGCAAAAAAAATTCGTGTTGATACGTGTTTATGTGATTGAAGTAAGCTCTAACAGTGACGAGCCGTTTGCACGGAACTCCGAACTATGCTATTTGTTTTGCAGGAACATTAAAAATTCAGATTTCATCTCAGCTCTTAGACACTCGACCGAATAGAAATTCGTACTCGACCGAGTAGACCACACTCGGCCGAGTATGAAGGTGCTCGACCGAATGCTCATTTGTGGAAAATCAAAATTGCTACTGCTCTTGAAAACTCGACCGAGTATATAGAATACTCGACCGAGTATACCCAGTACTCGACCGAGTACTGCTTTATCGGGACTCATCCAGGTTATACAAAAACCCTATTTTCGTCCCTTCTTTTCTTATTTCCGCCTCCCATCTCTTCTTCTTCTTCTCTCTAAAACTCCATACTTCCCCTTCCTTAAGCTCTTTGGGTTAATTCTTGGTGGTCAACTTGTTCTTACTTGCCACAAATCAATTCAAGGTAAGGTTTTAACTCAATTTCTTCCTTTGTTTTCAAAGTTATGGTATGATTTTGTCAATTTTTTCGAAATTCCATCACGAGTAACTGAAATTAAGTCTTCTTCTTGTTATTCCTTGGATTTAATTGTATATATACCTCGACTATACCGTTACCAGAGCAATTTCAGGGTTTAAATTGGATTTTTGAGTTTTGGGGTTGCTAAAATCGAAATACCTCATCTTTTGTTTGATTATCATTCGGTTTCAAGCTTTTGGATGTCGGTAACGATGTTTTAAGTAAAGTATTTGGTGTTTGGATGAGAAAATTTGTCTTAAAAGTTCGTCTCAAAATTGTATACAATTGAAAAACAGTCCATCTTTTGCAAAATTGTTAGTGTGTCAATTCCCTTGTTAAAGCTTGTCTCTTTGCAGTATGGTGAAAACCAGAGGTCTAACCAACAAGAGGACCCGTCCAAATGTTCAACTTGAGACGGGTCAGTCTAGCAATGAGCCCGTGGTTCCACCGGTGGAGGCATATCCATCGGTAGTTTTCTCTGATTTCAAGTAGCGCAAGGCCTTTGTAGCCTTGATGAAGCGTCCTTTCCGACCTACTCGGTGTGTGAACCCCGAGATTTTAGAGACCTTGGGGATTAAGGGAGACATAATTCACATATTTGAGATTTTGGGAATGGAGGGGTTATACCATTTAAGGAAGAAGTCCTACCCCCACCCGACCTTAGAGTTCTTGAGCTCTTACGAGTATGATGCGAAGGGGAAGACCGTCTCCTTCCGCCTCATGAATGAGGATCACGAGCTGACTTTGGATGAGTTTGCGGGTCATCTGGGTTTGGAGGAGGACGGGACGGGATACGATAGTGACGTGGCCAAGAATAGTGGTGCCCCTCTCTATCTTCCTTTCTTGACTGGCCGACCTGCCCTAGTGCCAGTGCTATGCTGATCAATGATGTGCAGCATGTTTTCCTTCGTATGTTCCTGAGGATGATGACTTGTTTGTTGTATGCGAGAGATGATGTTAGCAAGCTTAATTCTCATGATGTCATGTTGCTTATGTCTTACCTTAACTTGCACCGTAGGAAGCCGTTTTATTATAGCGCTCCGGGGATAGTGTGCTCTAGTCTGGAGCGCATGGCACAGTCTGAGACCCAACATGTTGCTTGCGGGGCCATAGTGACCCGCCTAGCTCAGCGTCTGGCTGATTTTGAGGCCCCACCTCCAGAGGGGGATGAGTATGTTGAGACCGTTCCTACCATGGACGCTCAGTATTGACGTCAGAACAGATGGTTGAGGAAGATGGATGACGGGTTTTATGCCTGGAGGGTGATGGGATCTATGTGGATGGTACTTCATGACCCTGCCCATCTCCCTATTGTCGACCACTTGGCCGAGTGGGAACCCTGTGCTATACCTAGACCTGAGCCCCAGACCTATCTGATTGACCTACCATTCTCTTGGATCTACCTGAGCCTGTCACGGTACCTGAGGGACAGCAGGCACCTCCCCCACCTCGTGAGCGCCGTAGGGTTAGGCAGTCTAGGGCAGACTCGGTCGAACTTGAGCCCTCTTACTCTGCCCCTGACTTCTACTCTCACCAGTACTCGCCTTACCCCATGGTGCATGACCCTAGGATGCAGCCGAGTGACTTGTCTGAGCGGATCTCCACTACTTTGGTGCTCCGCAACATGCACGAGATGGCCCTTAATCAGGGCATAAGGGCACAGCTAGCGCAGCCTGTTTGATGGAGAGGACCTGGAGTGGACACACGAGTCTTCCACAGCTACGGAGTTGATCCCGGTTTTTGGAGACCACCTGAGGAGACCGAGTTTGGCTACCTCGCGGGACCGTGGGGAGCCAACTACGGCAGCCAGCTAGGAGGGGACTACTCAGCAGCAGCAGGTTTTCCGGGAGCAGGTAGCTCGGGTGCAGGTACTTCTGGTGGAGGTGGTGATCAGAACATGGAGGAGGGTCCTAGCAATTGATCCTTTTGTTGTATTTCCTGGATTTGTTTCTTTTCTGTTGGATGTTTACTTTCCGGATTTATTTCTTACTGTTGGATGACTGTACTCGGCCATAAGGCCATTACTTATTTAGCTTATTGTGTAGTGACTCGTTTGAGTTGGTTATGTTTAGTATGGTGGTAGTAAGTTTGGTTGCAGGTGAATTCGAGGATGCATTGTGTTGAAGTGCCTCAGAAAGCTCTCTGCCTGTTTAAACTCGACCGAGTAAAGACACTACTCGACTGAGTAAAGCTTACTCGGCCGAGTATACTATTATACTCGACCGAGTAGTCACTCATACTCGGCCGAATGTTACTGTTACAGTAACCTTTTATGTTTGATATTTTTCGAACCATCAGATCTATCTGATTATTGGTGTGTCAAAGTGTGTGGGTGCCTCATAGTGACGCTTAGCGTAACCAATTGTCCAAGAATGGACTACGGTCATGTTACATGTATGTATGTGCTTGGATAATATGTCAAAATATGAATGTTTTGTCACATTGCCCTGGTCAACATGAAGGCTCTTATCTTGTTCAAGGTGCTGAAATTCGATATATAAACACACACACACACACACACACACACACACACACACACACACACACACACACACACACACATATATATATATATATATATACATGATGTGTGAATGATGACGTAATGACAAGAAGGTGTCGTAGCTGTCATAAGTCCTATACGTATATATGCTTGGTTATTTAATGCAATCTTCCGTGGTGTCAGTAATTGGTTATAATTATAGCAGGTCCAACTGGATGAGTGAAACTTAATGGTCATTACTGTAATACCCAGGATATTCAAGGACTCTGTTGATCGACCCTGTTGACCAAGACAGACAGTAGGGATGAATGGGTGAGGGATCAGGCTTATAACATGAGCTTTATAGGATTGCTTACTCGACCTAGCAGAGGCTACTCGGTCGAGTATCACCTATACTCGACCGAGTAGAGCCTACTCGGCCGAGTACTCCAGTACGCGACCGAGTATGGCTGCTGTCGACGCGTTAATATAAAACGCAAGTTCGCGAGATTCATTTCATTTGCCATTTCTTCGACAGTTCCTCTTTCTCTAACCCTAGCCTACCTACCTCTCCTATCACCCCATTTATACACACCCTCATACATATAGCCTAAACCTCCACCATGGGAAGGACGGGATTCGCTTAGGAAGGATGGCGTAAATGGTGGTCGTCTATGTCGCCGTCGATGCGCTTTGTTAGGTAAGTCTCTGCCTTGTGTTTCTTTTAGGTAGTTTATTGAGGATAGTTGTGTAATAGGAAGTGGTTATCGTTGTAGGATGCATATTGGAGTCCTGCTTGGCTGTATATGGATGTCTTTCATGGTTTTTGATGAGGTAGGGTTTCCCTACTCAGTACTGTTAATTGATTGAGATTGTTATTGTTTCATAATTATTGTTATCTGATGATCATCAGTGTCCGGGCGTTGTTGTGACGGTGTGGGTGTGGAGGTGTTGTGACAGCTGTGATGCTGTGTGTGTTGTGTTTGTGGTGGAGTCACTTGCGGGAGTGGCTTCACACCCTAGTTCGCCCCCCGTGGAACCCGCCACGGGAGGGGATGTGCATATTAAGGGACAGGGATTGTTAGTCGCTCGTTGATGAGCTGGACTAGGTGGGATGGGCTGCGGTCACCCACTGGCGGCGAGGATTACCTGTTGGGATGGGTAATCTGGCAGGGCTACACACTTCCGTGTGTAGTCGGTTACTGTGCGAGTTCGGGAGACTGGGTTAAAGGATGATCAGCTGGTTACATTGTTTATTTGCTTTACATTTGATTAGTCGGTACTGACCCCGTGTTTTTTTGTGGTATCTGCGGTGATCCATTCGGGGATGGTGAGCAGTGGGCTTAGCAGGTACTGTGCTTGTGGCTGCTAGGATTGGAGGGACCGAGTTATCACGCTACCAGTCTAGAAGTGTTGTAACATGAGTTGTTGTGGTCTTTATCTTTTGTATAAAGAGTTTGTATAGAGTCGTATTGTATAAGGTACATTAATATTTTATAAATGTTCTTTTGTTGTCTAATTTGATCTACTTCCTCGGGAAACCGAGATGGTGACACCTCCATACACTGGAATGGTCCTTGGTAAGGCATCCTGGTGTGCGGGGGTGTTACAAAGTGGTATCAGAGCCGACGATTTTGGAACCTGAACCAATGAATCTAATAAATGTAGGGTGTCAATTAAAATGAACCTGGTGTATGTGCGTTGGGAGCCCCTGCCGATGCTAGATTTTGGGTGAGTAGGCGCCCTCATTTCAAAATCATGGCCCCATCGAGCTTAAGCCAAGCACGGGAAAAAGGGGTAGCAGGTAAGAGTCGTTGATTGCTTAGTGATGGTTGTCGTGTGCATCTGTGTTTATGATAATGTGTGTCAAGGTGTGTGTGGAAAAGTTTAGAGTGGGTGATTGGATTGTTGCAATGTGTGACCAGAGGTAAGTCAATTAATTTGTTTGACGATGGTTGCGTTGTGTGATGATTGTTGTCTTGTAAATGTGGTTAAGGTGTATACCTTGTGACTAGCGGAATGTGTGATGATGTAGTATAGGAGCTAAACCTTGCAGGTACAGTAATTAATTGCTAAGTATGCTTAAAGGTGTAATGTAATCGTTTCATAGCAAAGTGAGGAATGAAGGTAGAAATGATGATCGAATTGGTAATGGATGTACAAAATTCGTGTGGATGTGTGTTTATGTGGTAGGATAAGCTCTAACAGTGACGAGCCGATTGTACGGAACTCCGAACTATGCTATTTATTTTGCAGGAACAAAGAAAATTCAATTCCGTCTTCATTTTTGAAAACTCGACCGAGTAGAAATTTGTACTCGACCGAGTAGACGATAATCGGCCGAGTATGAAGGTGCTCGACCGAGTGTCTATTTTGTGACAATTAAAATCGCTAATGTCCTTGAAAACTCGACCGAGCAGTAGGAATACTCGACCGAGTAGTCAACACTCGGCCGAGTATGCCCAATACTCGGCCGAGTACTGTTTTATCGGGACTTAAGCGGGTTATACAAAAACCCTATTTTCATCCCATTCTTCCTTATTTCCGCCTCCCATCTTCTTATCTCCTTCTCTCTAAAACTCCATACCCTTTCTTTCTCAAGCTTTTGGGTGAATTCTTGGTAGTGTACTTGTCCTCACTTGCCATAAACCAATTTAAGGTAAGGTTTTAACTCAATTTCCTTCCTTTGTTTTCAAAGTTATGTATGGTTTTGTCAATACTTCGAATTTTCATCTTGGGTAACTGAAATTAAGCCTTCCTCTTGATATTTTTTTTTTGATAAAATGTAAGAATTCTCATTAATGATCAAAAATCCGCATTACACACTGTTTTGTGTGGATTTTGCGCAAGGCGAAATCAGGTCAGGGTAGAGTTGTGTAAGGTTAACTAGCTCTAGATAGTCTGTTGGTCAAGTCGTCAGGGTACAATAATAAGCTGTAAATGAAATAACAACAACAATAATAAGACAAGTAATTTTGTACGTGGAAAACCCTTGAATGGGAAAAAACCACGGGCACCAAGCCAGGAGAGTATTTCACTATGTAATTTGGGAGAATAATTATATGATTATAACAATGCTTATTTCTCTCTATGTATTGCGTATGCTTCTTCTTGTGTGTGTACCATATGCCTCCAATATCTTCAAAGTATTCTTTATATAGGCTTCTTCCCTGAACGGCTGCTTGATACGGTATTAAATGCAGATTATTCTCCATTATTACCAGTAATAATTGCCAATTATTCCTCCCTTAATTATTGCATTTACTGCGAAATCTTCATACTTAATGCTGCGTATATAATTCCTTTATAACACGCGTATATGGTCTAATATCATCCTGATATTTTAACCGTTGTCCTCTCCATAGCCTGGCGCCTATCTTCATGTGCCCTGATAGCCTGGCACCCTGACAGCCTGACAGTCGGGTTTAGATGAGATACTGACCAGGAAGGTCTGCGGATTTCCAGGCCTAACAATTGCCCCTTATCTCCTTATTTGCAGTGTGCCAGGACAAAAAAATGAGGAGATAACTTTATTTTTAGGAAGATTACCCAACGGTTAAGTTTTGCCTAGTCAGTTTCCTGTAACGGCTATTTTACTGCAGTTGATGACACGTGTGATATTTACTGCAACTTCCTTAATGATTATCCACTTCTTTTGCGGCTGAAACCCTAATCTTCTTCATTATAAATACCTGCGTGCTTCATTAAGTTGAACTCAACAAAGCAATTTCTCCTCATTTTCTCTCTTTAATAATCTTTCTCTTCAGTTCTTTTAATTTCCAACTTCTTCAATCTGTGGACAAAGCCCTCGGGAACTGCGTCCGCGGGATCCACACTAGGCATAATCGACTCGAGGTTCTTTCGAATCGAATTAAGACAAATTAGAGTCGCCACCAAGTTTTTTGGGAACTTGGAACCGTTCAAGTCAACTTTACACCTTTCATCGAAAAGCATAAAGCCAATCGACTATGAGTGATTAAAGATAAAGACTTGTACCCTATATCACTCGATTTGAATGACTCTCGTAATCCAATGGTATTTAGACGGATCCACAAACCATAGATCTTGAGTAAGGGGTGAGGGTACGTGTTAGGAAGCCCATAAGGACACCTAACCCCGCCCGTCGATAACGGCCTCTACTAAGTCAAGTATCGGATTTCAAACAAGGTCATAGCTACTACGATATATGATATGCAAACATCGTTTTAAAACCCTAACATGTGAAGTTTCTATGTCGATTTAGATGCAACTAAAATAACTTTGTCAAAGTTGTAATTTAGCATGTGGGTTGATTGATCTAACAACATATAAGCGAAACAAACAAGGCTTGATGGGAATGGGGGAGCCGTTGGGATCTATCCTATTACAACCCAGGCATTTCATGCCGACACAACGATAAATTAAAGGTACAACTCGATCTAAAATACAACGCTATACACAAAACCGTACACGACACATTACACGGCCAATTCGGCCTTGGGAAACGTGCACAAAGGGGTGGCCCACGACTTACATGACTCACGGCCTTGGGTCACTCCTCGTAATGTGTGCTTTCACTTAATCTTATCGAATTAGACATTGGGTCACACACCAAAGCATGCATTAGCATAAATCGGGCCATGTTGCTTTAAACAACATGCGATTTACTACGCTCCTACATGCATTGGGGCACAACCATCTAACCAAACAAGACTAAGGTTTTGACTCGATAAAAGAAAGCTAACTCGAAAATTTCAACTCGATAACAAACGATAAATTACAAGCGACAAAACAAATAAAGAACGAACGTTGTAAAACAAACGAAACAAGAAAAAACCAAAGGACACGGCCAAGCCTTACGGCCTAAAGCCACGTCCAACCCTAAGTCCTAGGTCAGGTTCATTAGTTAGATCGATTGATTGCGAAACAAGTTCGAAAGCGGGCTAGAAAACAAGTTAGAAACGACGTTGATCGATTTGAAAAGATACCTTGCAAACGCGCATTCTACACGGCCTAAAGGGGTCCAATTAGGTCAAGTTTGCTAATTAATTTAACTCATCGAGTGTTAATAAGAAGGTGCTAATCACGCACTCTTATACTAGCGAGAAATTAGGTGAAAGAGAGAGATGTATTCAATTAAGTTACAGAATTGTTAGTTGATTTTTAAAGCTACGTCGATGTACCCTAATGTGTCTAATTAGGTTATCAAATTGATCTAATGTCATCTAAATGAGTTATATGTTAACAATCAGAGGTCATACTAACATGTAAATGGTCCTAGGGTGTGTCGAATCGGCCGAAACAAACAAAGGGTCAAAAACGAGGAGCGACGTTAGAAGTTCGTTTTATTTATGTCCTACCTTGAACACGAGGATATGTAAATGAGACGGGGGTGTACGACCGACTGATGTAGCGGTTTCTTTCCCATCTCAAGTCAACGCGGGTGTTCATGGTGGTACTTTAACTCATACTCGGACTAAACTAGTTTCGTAGTTAATTAGAACAATCGATAAACAAAAACGATAAACAAAAACAAACTACAAAAAAACAAACATAAAAAACGAAATAAAAGGGAGAAAGAAGAGGATTTGATGCACCCTCAACCTACATGTATCGTTGACACCGTCTTGGGTCGTAATCGATGGTAGATTTTATCTCGAGAGGCCGTCGTCGACGAAGAAACAAAGCAAACAACACGTTTTTATCGAATCTGGACAGCAACTTTCAAACAGCGATTTCTCTCTCGTTTCACGATGAAAATTCGATTTAAAAGATGTTTTGAAAACTAGAAAGAGAGGAGAACATAGATCTTAAAACAATCCCTGCTCGTTTTGAGTTATTGGGCACGAAAAACGAGCACAAACAGAACTGGTCGACAGAAAGGAAAAAGCAAAAACAGAGTGTATAACACTCTTTTTTCGAGGGAATTCGTGTACTCTCAAGGGCAATTTGGCTCGTAAATCTTTGTCTAATGTGTAGATGGATGTTGTATGGTTAATTAGGAACAAGAAACTCGAATTTTGATGGAGGTTTGAAGGAGGAACGAATTGTTTTTCGAAGAGGACACACAAACTGTTTCAGTTTGTAAGTCGGTTTTGTGGAGGGTTTTTGAGAGGCAATTAAGGTTTGTTTCTGGAGTTTAAAGCTTGTAAGTGACGGTTGTATGTATGGAGAACTTAGAGGAATGAATGTATGGTGAAGGGGTCGTATTTATAAGGAGTTAAAGTAGGGTAAAAGGGAGGAGAGGCAGACGGGCTCCCTTGAGCATAGCTGCTGTCCAGCAGCTTTGGTGGGGTTTTCTAGGGTTTGTATGGGGGTTTTCTTGGTGGTTAAGGTAAGTTAATATGGGTATGATATTAGGGTATGGGTTAGGGTTAATGGGCACGGGTTTTGGTGGTGTTTGGAGCGGGTTTTGGACTCGGGTTTGAGCTGCGAAACAGGGGGGCTGCTTTGTGTATGCGGGCTGTTTGGGGGGTGTTTGGGATGGGATTTGGGCCGTGGATATGGGGTTCGAACTGGGGTTGGATGGGTAGAGGCTTAGGTTGGTTAGTGTACTCGAGATTCGTGCCAACTCGTAAAGAAAACGGGCTAAAAAACCGAGCTATAAACGAGCTCCAAAACACGTGTTTAAAACGAGCTTTTCGATTTTTAAATCGATTTTTCAAATCGATTAACACATTAAAATAAATGACTTTTCAAATCAAATATACTCATAAAATGATTTTTCAAATCAATTATTTATTTTATTTTCAATAAAATAAACTCAAGAAAATAAATTCAAAATAAAATAAAATAAATTGAAATCACCTTAAAAAAGACTTTAATTTAAATATCATTTATATTAAAATACTCCATCGACAACGCTCATTCTACATCGTAAAACGAACCCAAATAATGACAATGACAACTAAAGAATACATGTGTCCTATCATTATCGGGTGTTTGTCGGGTTCTCTATAAATTCCAATATCGACGGATACGGGTATCTACAGAGCCCCCACTTTGACTGAGGCTTGGACAAGGCGAAAGTCAAAGTATACCCCAGGTCCCTCTCGACCTGAGGATTCTGCGGGTCGTTTATAGTCCATTAGACTTGCGTATATAAGCTGGCCAGCCATAAGAAGAGATCATACCTGAAACTTCGTCGGGGATTGACTCTTGCTTCTGTTGCGTCGAATTATCATCGTTGGTCGTCGACCCATAAATTGCATAAATGGTGGATTGAGCCTTATCCTTAGGCGCCTACGTATCCGTTTCTGACGGAATCAAACCCACGTCATAGTTCGGCAACTGCTGACACATGCCCAAAGTTTATCATCTGCTGGCATTTGTCCAAAATTCATCATCTGCTGACATTTGCCCAAAATTTATCATCTGCTGGCACTTGTCCGAAATTCATCTGTTGACACTTGCCCAAAGCTTATCATCTGCTGGCAGGTGTCCAAATGGGACGGGACTTTCCGAGGAGGTTGCCGCCGCTTTCATCATTTGCTTTCAGCTACGGAATTCTTCCGTCTCATACTCTTGTATTGAATTGAATTCTGAGTGGATGTCATCCTATTCATCTTGATAATGGTCTCTGAAGCCAACGGCTTCAGAGCACCCAGTTTGCAATGGCTCTAAAGTCGAAGACTTTAGAGCCCCCAGTTGAAGCATATCTTGCTATATTTGAAACACAAAAACGTACTAGCAATAATCATCACATAAGCACATTTGGATCATCGATCTTAAAATTGGATTATTTGAAAGATTGGGTCATCGACCCGAAAATTGAATTTGAAAATTTTGAATAATTGGGCCATCGACCCGAAGTTTAAATTTGACATCACTTGGTATGTTGGGCCATCGACCCTTCAAAAATTGAATTTGAAATTTTGAATTTCCAAAGATTGGGGTCATCGACCCGAAAAGATTCCACTACTTGGATCATCTATCCATAATTCGCAAAAAGTTTTTGGAATTTTGAAATTTTGAAATTTTCGGCATTTTGAAATTTTTGAAATCAAACCTTGATGGGTGAGCATGAAATACGACACAGACACTCTGTATGACTCGTAAACAACGTGGGCGTAGCCCGCTACCGTAAAACAAAAAAGGAAAATAAAACCGTAAGTGTGCACGGGTTTTAATTCAATTATTGACTTGTTGAGGGTAGAAATGTAAATTGGCCGTTCTGGCGCTCCCCAAAATGCGATGGATGAGTGAAAACCCGATGCATCGTGCCAAAGACTCGGTGTGGATCGGGGGGGCTAAGAGGCGCGCAGCCCAAGGCCCACACGGCTCAAAAAACGGCACCCTAGGGGTGTCACCCTAGGTGTTTCCTTCCCTTATACTTTCTATATATAAGGAAGAGTTGTATTGCCAAATTTATTCTGCTTTCCCCAAACTGGTGCAAATAACATAAATCATTATGAATAATCTAGCGAGTCCTATGCGAGCGTGGGAGACAGACTTCACTGGTGCGGAGAGACAAGAATTAAAGACCGCTCAACTGGCGCAATTACTTCCCTTGCGCCAGATCCGCCTTCAACCTGCGTTGTTGGAACACTGCCTTAGCTATTGGGATCCTTGTAACCATGTCTTTGCTTTTCCTGAGGGGGAGATCTGCCCTTTACCCGAAGAGTTTTCTGCCCTGGGAGGATGGGATGCTGAGGCCATACCGGCTATACCAAAATTTCATTCGGGGTGGCGTGGAACGTATCTAGACTGTCTTGGCCTTTCCAGGACGGAGTCGGAGGAGATAGTTACTGGTGACGAAGTCAACCTTCTTGCTATTCATCGGAAATTTTGCATCTTGCGAAACAATATTTCACTGCCAGCATACTGCCGCAGGGCGTTTGGATTGATCATGTTACATCTTTATGTTTTCGAAGGTAGGATGAACAAGACAACTTGTGTAGGACAAGCGAAGCTTTTGTCTATCGTGTCTCAGATGGAGACGGGACATAACCCTTCCTGGATTATTCTTGCTGAAACCATCAGGGGTTTAGATGCTAAGAAAATGAACCTTGGTGCTGATTGGTCGGGATGTTCCTGTTGGGAAATGTGTCCTCAACAATAGTGCGATCACATGATTTAAATATCATAATTAAATCTCAAATTAAGAATACGTGAGGGATGATTCTTTATACAGTCGACTGACCGTCATTAATCGGTAATGATTGGCTAACTAGAGTTTGACATTACTGTCGTGTGACGGTGGTGGTCAGTTGATCCCTTTAGGTCACACCTATAGGATGAAGCCCAAATAGATATTTAATTAATTGTATGCGTCTGATTAATTAATTCCTTAATTATGGGAGTGCAATTTTGCGTCTTATTTTAATGTGATTAAATAAAGATTAAATTTAGTAATTAAGTGTTATATTACTAAATTAGTTGAGGTATTAATATAAGTTTTGAGGTAGAGGTAATTAGTTATTTAAAGTTACAAGAAGTTGTAATTTTAACTAACTAGTAATTAAGGGACCCATTATATGTTGATATAATGGTAGTATACTACTCAAAAAGTGGAGTGTATATTATATTATTAATTGTAATATTTAAGTGTTAAATGATTACATTAATAATTAAATATGTAAGATTGTTAAACATAAGACTTATAAGCATTTGTGGGACAAATGACAAAAGGCAAAAGTGGTCCATAAAAGACCAATATTTCGGCCAAATATGAGATGAGCAAAGATGCTCTTTTGTCTTATGTTGTTGTTAGTTAATGTGTGAAAGAGACACTACATACTAGCATTGCATACTACATCTTACACCTACATCCTACAATCTACCAAAAGCAAAAACAAAGTGAATAAAACAAAGGGAAAAAGATTCCCTTGTGGCTTGAGAAGGCCACCGGTTTTTGGCACCATAAATGGGCATTTTTGGTTGCTTATTTTCACTTGCTTGTTTTGCTAGTTTAAGTTGTTTCTCTCTAAAATTCCTCACATGCAAAATTCATTCAAACTCTCAACAAATACTAATATACCAAATCTATTACTAGAAGTAGTAATATAAGAATATTAGTATTATTAAGGTAATATTTCTACTACATATCTAGTTAATATTAGTAGAGATTTTTGGGTTTCATCTTGGGCGCAAATTTATTGGAGTGGCTTCTAAACTTGGAGTCTTAGGAGGATCATCCATCATTATAAGCTCAAGAACAAGTGAAGGAAGGTGACCTTACTTGTGCCCAAATTTTCGAACCAACTAACAATGTAAGGAACATTGTTTTTCTTATAAATCTTTCATTTTGTTATGCATGCACTAGATCTAAAGAACAAATAATTAACAAGTTAATTAGTTCACTATTAGAGGAGTCTAATAATAGGTATATGAACCTAACAAGTGGTATCAGAGCATAGGATGTTGCATGCATAATCGGTTATTGTTTTTCCGAGTTAAAAGGTTAACATATAAAACTTAAAAATTTGTGATTTATAAGTATAAGCCACGAAATCACCATGCATGTTATATATTCTGGTCCTAAAATGTTTTTAGGTCATTTTTATGATTCATGGAAATTTATTGCTCATTTTAAGGATTTTTGGTCATTTTATTACATTTTTACGACTAAAATGGGAATTAAAATGCTAAAAATAGTTAAATTTCGTTTCTGACCTTGGAACATTTATATGACCTCACATGCATATTTTACAAGTTGTATGTAAAAGGACGAGTTAATTTGATTAATTTTGCATGATTTATGATTTTTATGAGATAAAAATGGATTAAAAGAGGTAAAATGGTTAAAATTAGTTAAATTTCGAATTAAGCCATGATCTTTTAATATGATGTCACATGCAAGATTTACAGAGAGTATGTAAATTTTTAGATTTAAATATCTTCTTTAGCATGATTTATGGATTTTTGAGTAAAAATGGCATAAATAGTGACTATTTTAGCAAAAATTAGCTAAAACATATTGCATGGCTTGAGAAAATTATTTTAAGTTGCATAAATATCCCACTAATCAGATATAAAGTTGTAAAAATTATTGGTTTAATTTTCGGATACTTTATGTATTTTATGAGATAAAACCGATAAAATGCAACTATATTTTCTCAAACTTAATTCGAAAATTTTAACCATATTTTTTGATATTATGAGGGTCATGGAATTATTCCAGAATGTTCAAAAATTTAAAATTCAAATTTTGAAACTTTTATGAATTAATTTGGATTTATTTCATATAAATAATGATTTTAAGGTCAAAAATGAGCATAAACTTAAATCAAGTTGAATTATTGTCAAAAATTTAGTGTTGACTGAATTTTGAGTCCTAAAATGTGTTAGGATAATTAACTTGAGCTTAGATGTGATTTAAGTATTAATTAGTGATTTTAAAAGGTTATTATCACGTATTTCCATGAAAACCGGGTTATATGTCGACATAAGTTAAATGGGGCGATTTGGCATATCATTTTGCATGATAGGTACATATTATAATGCTGCATATTTCAATTGTTGAATGTATTTTATTTATATAATTTTGAATTATGTAATTTTTATCTTAGTATGGCCTTAGTTTTAATCAATATTACCCGTAATGAAAGGGAATATTGATACGGTTGTAATTTAATGTGATCTCGAATCACTTTTATTTTATTTTCAGTAGTTTTTCCATTTTACAAATGTATAATAGGAATAGCTTTGTATTTTTATTATTATTTGTAATTATGGAGCATCTTCAAAGACGGTGCCATTCGGAAGGGTGATCCGACAAAGACGGTGTCTTGGGAGGCGTGCCATTTGAAGATTCAAGGGACCAAAGGAGTTGGTTTCCGAATATGTAATAGATTATTTGATTTTCTATTTTAGGAAGGCCATACTAGGAATTTTATTTATTGCTTTGCATTTCTTTTAATATGTTGCATGCATTGCCAAATCGCCATAACAACACATGCATTTCATATCGAGTCATCGACCGTGTCAATTATAATTATCGTAGTTCACCGCTTTAGTTCACTTAAAACGTGATAGATAATAAATTGACAAGACCTCTCACATATTAAAAATTGAGAAAAAGCCTTACCAAATAGTAGAAACCCATGAAGTACCAATTTCACAAGGGAGTTAATCCGGCTTCACCGTAATACAAACCTTGTTACGTTGGCGAAGTGGGGTAGTAAAAAGTTATTACATCGAAATTTGGATTGAGCTCAACGGAAGTATTGTTGACCGTAGTCGCATGTGTTCCGGGCTAAAGATGAGAATTAGAGTAATTTTTATCGACCGAGAGTTCTAAAAGTAGAATCGATTAAAGAGTTAATCCACCGAGTTATATTAATAAGGGATGAATCGGCTCACCGTGCCCGAGTTGATATGAATTTGGATCTCGGAATCATTTATGTAGTTGGGTGGAGGTCACTATATAAATGCAATGCTTGTAGTTAAATTTACGAGTATTATTAAAACGATAGATGATAATTAATTCCTTCATTTCCTATTTTGTAGTCAAATTTGTTTTATCAATTGCAATGACAACTCCAATATCATCTGATAATCATACACCGATCACCATTAATTCTTGGCTCCAATCATTCTATGAAAAATGCTTCTCGTATATCAACGACCCGATTAGAGTACTACGCTTTAGCATTGGTGAAGATGGGAATCTTTGTCTTTTTACTACTTCTACACCTCATACTCATGCCTACCTCTCAGGTAAGAGGTTCATATGAGGGGAATCTCATAGATTCCAAGATATCCTTGTTTGATGAAACAAGAAGTAATATCAAATTAAGTGGGAGTTCTAGCAAGAGTGTCCTTGCAAATGAAAGTAGTATTGGTGTTAGTAAAGGAAGAGCAAAGATATGTGAGAAACCCAAATCCGATTGTGAATTGGAAGTTGATAGTGAGACTACCACAAAACCAAGATGGGTATCCAATCCTACCATGAATATCATTATTTTAAATGTCATGGGCCATTGGAGGCGAAATTGCCCCAAGTATTTGGAAGATATCAAGTTGGACTTATTACTCCAAGTGGGACTTGGAAATGAGGAAAAGCTAAACAAGAGTGATATGAATCTCCGACAATGAATTGGAGCTCGGGTAGCCGCCACTTCAAGAGAAATTTATATACTTGTTTTTGCTAATAGCTTTGAGTTATGATTTACATAATTGTTATTATGTTCCCACTTAGTCTAAAACATTATTTCCATGTGAGACATGAAATGATCTATATTTTGTCCTCAAAGACAATTATTGTATTTTATTGAAAATAGACGTGGATGTGAGCCATGTCACTTATCTTTATGATACACAAGTTTTAGACAGTTCCAACTCATGTAAAGATATCTACATAATACGCACCAAAAGACTCATAACAAGTAATCCAAATGATTTGTACATTTGATTTTTCAATTAGGTTACGTAAATGAGAAACGCATTAAAATGCTAGTGTCGACTAGAATTATTAGACCATTTGATTTTCAATCATATGGAATATGCGAATCTTGTCTCCTTTGCAATATAATTTGTACTTCCTTTAGAGGTAAAGGGACACAAGCAAGTGATTTGTTGAGACTAATACATGCCGATGTATGTGTTCAAATGAGCATCACCGGAAGGGGAATTTATGACTACTTCGTCACTTTTACCAATGATTCAAGTAGATAAGGGTATATTTTACTTGATCAAATAAAAGGTGAAGCATTTGAGAGATTTGAGAAATTTCTAAAATGACGTAGAGAACCAATTGAATAAAGTTCTAAGCATTACGACCCAATCGTAGTGGCAAAGATCTAAGTAATAAATTTGATTTATTAAAGATGGATTATGACCTAGCGTCACTACCCATAAGATCAAACTAATATGAGTCGGTTTGAGTTGATGAACTCAATTTTGGGAATTTGCAATCCAAAACGGACAAGTAATTCTAATTGGATGGTCAACCATGAGATACATAGAATAGAGAGTCTATTAAACAGATGACATGGATAAGACTCGTATATTATCTAGCTGCCATGTTAGGATGGCCCATTGAAAGCTAATACATAGTCTAGATAAACTCCTAATACTCCGTTAAATATATATGTTTGTGACTCACAAAGCTATCTCTCATGAATATTGATATATTTCTGAGAGATAGAGTGGGAGTAGATTGAATCGTCACAAACATCTCTTATAGTTGAAATGTTACTTTGTGAAAGTAATTGAATTATAGAGTGGGAGTTGGTATTGAACTATTATCTATGAAGATAGTATGAGAGCATAGTTCAGTGGGAGTTTATCGCACATGTCTTATTGTTCAAAAATATTACTTTGTGAAAGTGATAGTATCATGACCTTGTTACATACGAGCCGAAGCATTACAATCCGAAAATTGTTGCTCATGAGTAGATTTACATTAAAGTGAGGGTCTCTTTAATGGGAAATAGAGCTTTAGAGTACACAAATGCATAAGATTTACATAAAGATGTTGATCAAGACAAATTGTGTTAGGAATTGCCGCATTTCATTTTAATGAAGAATGGCAAATAAAAATTCGCTTTTCTAAAATGGGAATTTAGAGAAGGAAGTGTTTCAAACACAAAACCTTAGATTAAGATCTAAGAATCCTAACATATTATGCGTAGCTATCTTAAGTGATCACAAGTTGGTTTTAAGCTAGCATTAAAGGATTATACTTTTCATTCATGTGATTATAGTGAATTGTTTCATTCACATGATTGAAGAATCATGATATACATGAAGTTAAGTGGGAGCTAGAATTGTTTTTCCATGTCTTATATGTTGATGACATATTAATTATTGAGAATAATGTACCAATGCTCTCTTCTGGCAAGAGTGATTGGGAGACTAGGAAAGGGTGCAATATACGTTAGATTACAGAATCTATGTGAGAGTATATTGGCATAGAGTTGAGAGTCTTATGAGGATAAGATCTTTCGTATCTGTTGTAACATCAACAAGGTTGAATGGCTTATTCATGATGATGAAAGTGGAATTACTATGATGGAATCATAGTCGTTCACTGAACCCATTAAGTTGTTGATTACATGAAATCGATTGCTAATGTTTCCGCCATTAGAACGATTATGTATGCCAACAGACGCATGTCTTTGTGATGAAAAATATGCCTAGGGCATAATAAGTCAATAACAAGATAATTCCCATGATATGGTTTGTGAGAGCCTTATAGAACATCCTTGAGATTCTTGAGAAGAATTAGGGAAGGAGTCGTTCACATGTTTGGATGATAAACTAAGTTAGGTGTTGATGGGATACACAAACTTTAGTTTCCAAACCAAAACGGATTTGTTGAAATCCTAGGATGTCTTATTGACAAAGGAGAAAGAAACTAAGAAAGGTGTTTTAAATTTCGCGCATTGCAAATACTACAAAAGGAATCTAAGTAAATTGTGATAAAATGGTCAACATAGGGATTAAGGGTGAATCCCTCAACAAATGACTTTATCACAAGTTATGCGATAACAGTGGGAGCTTCTTTCAAGTTAAAGAGCTCAGGTCTAGTATGAAGTCTAGACATATACTTAGAGAAATTCATGTCATAAGAGATGACATTGAATGAAAGGAAATAGCAATTAATAAAGTTGGAATATATGGATATCGGGTATATCCACTTGCCAAGCTTGTATTGCATTTTAATTAGTGTTAATAATACACTAAAGATTATAGAATATGAAGTAGTAATAGTGTATTGACTATTCATATGTGATAATCACATTTATCGTTTGAGTTTTAACTCACCCGCTACTTTGTCGTATCCGAATGGGTTGTAGAGACAAATTGAACCCCATTAAAGTGAACTGGATTGACATGGTATTGGCCCCTAGTTACTTATATGAGGTGACGTCTCGAAGTGACTAGAGTGTGATGCGATTGATGGCAAGTTCAAGTGCCATAGAGTCATATGGGATGACTAGTCGATCACATAGGCGATCAGTATGGGACAATCTGTCGAGCGATGACCGCTTATAGAGTTCTCGTAATTCATAAAGCCTGGTCGTGGCAAGAGCTACTATAGTATTCTTATGAGTCAATTCTTTTGACTAGAGACTATTCGCCCAAGTTGGCACAATTTACGATTAGCTTTGATTTATACTCTACGATTTCGTAAATGAGGTCAAACTGGGTATATTTTGGGTTATGATGGACTGTGGGTGAACGAAGGGAATAGGGCGATAGGAATTGTCCACCCCTTGTCGGGGTTGTTTGAAATCTCAAGGCCACTCGAGGAGTAGTTAACCGGAAATGCGTGGCCACGCTCGGAAGGTATCTATGATAGATAATTCCGGTCCGACGCTTAATCTCCGGATCGAGGAAACCACTCAAGATATGATCAAATGCAAGTACGACTGCAAGACACCTTGCATTGAGTGGGAGATTGTAATAGGACAAGAGAATTGGTGACGCACACTTGTCGAGGACAAGTGGGAGATTGTTGGGAAATGTGTCCTCAACAATAGTGCGATCACATGATTTAAATATCATAATTAAATCTCAAATTAAGAATACGTGAGGGATGATTCTTTATACGATCGATAATCGTCATTAATCGGTAATGATTGGCTAACTAGAGTTTGACATTACTGTCGTGTGACGGTGGTGGTCGGTTGATCCCTTTAGGTCACACCTATAGGATGAAGCCCAAATAGATATTTAATTAATTGTATGCGTCTGATTAATTAATTCCTTAATTATGGGAGTGCAATTTTGCGTCTTATTTTAATGTGATTAAATAAAGATTAAATTTAGTAATTAAGTGTTATATTACTAAATTAGTTGAGGTATTAATATAAGTTTTGAGGTAGAGGTAATTAGTTATTTAAAGTTACAAGAAGTTGTAATTTTAACTAACTAGTAATTAAGGGACCCATTATATGTTGATATAATGGTAGTATACTACTCAAAAGTGGAGTGTATATTATATTATTAATTGTAATATTTAAGTGTTAAATGATTACATTAATAATTAAATATGTAAGATTGTTAAACATAAGACTTATAAGCATTTGTGGGACAAATGACAAAAGGCAAAAGTGGTCCATAAAAGACCAATATTTCGGCCAAATATGAGATGAGCAAAGATGCTCTTTTGTCTTATGTTGTTGTTAGTTAATGTGTGAAAGAGACACTACATACTAGCATTGCATACTACATCTTACACCTACATCCTACAATCTACCAAAAGCAAAAACAAAGTGAATAAAACAAAGGGAAAAAGATTCCCTTGTGGCTTGAGAAGGCCACCGGTTTTTGGCACCATAAATGGGCATTTTTGGTTGCTTATTTTCACTTGCTTGTTTTGCTAGTTTAAGTTGTTTCTCTCTAAAATTCCTCACATGCAAAATTCATTCAAACTCTCAACAAATACTAATATACCAAATCTATTACTAGAAGTAGTAATATAAGAATATTAGTATTATTAAGGTAATATTTCTACTACATATCTAGTTAATATTAGTAGAGATTTTTGGGTTTCATCTTGGGTGCAATTTATTGGAGTGGCTTCTAAACTTGGAGTCTTAGGAGGATCATCCATCATTATAAGCTCAAGAACAAGTGAAGGAAGGTGACCTTACTTGTGCCCAAATTTTCGAACCAACTAACAATGTAAGGAACATTGTTTTTCTTATAAATCTTTCATTTTGTTATGCATGCACTAGATCTAAAGAACAAATAATTAACAAGTTAATTAGTTCACTATTAGAGGAGTCTAATAATAGGTATATGAACCTAACAGTTCCCTTCTATTGCAGGTAACAAAATCTATCCTCTTGATTTCGCGTTCTTGATGTTTTTACCACAATTCTTGTGTTATTGCCACGACTTATCTATGATTTGCCACGATTTTGTTGCATTCTGCCACGATTTTGCTGTATTCTGCCACGAGTTTGCTGTATTCTGCCACGATTTTGTCTTTTTTTTCATTTTTTTTTTTTTTTTTTTTTTTTTTTTTTTTTTTTTTTTTTTTTTTTCACGTTTTTTCTTCTTTTTTTTTCTCCTCTTTTTTTTTTTTTTTTCAGGTGTGGCTTTGTGAGAGATTTTGGCTCTTTGCCCCGCCTCGTGAGCCAAACTCGTACCTCGCCCGTATGCTGACTATGCGTGCCAAACGGTACGAAGACGAGCATCAAAATGACCTTGCCTATTGGCGAAACAAGCTGACATAAGGGGGAGGTCGCCCCCTTTGCTGGTTCATGCCTTGGCTTCGCCTCAAATCTTTTACTATCTTTCCGGAAGATGATAAGACCAGACGTTTGCAACTACTGGGTTTAGAGAGGTCTATTCACATTTATTCTGACCGCGTCCTGCGTCAGATGGGTCGTAGATAAACAATTCCCAAGTGTGAGGTCATTGGGACGAGCAAGAGAGCTAAATTCCTCTATATGTGATGATTGGCTCGAAAGGTGGCACCAAAGGCGTCTTTGGTACGTGTCCGCGCGCCCTCAGACTACTTGGGTATCCCCGTCATACACTAAGTGGCTTAAAGAGAAAACTGGTTCAGGTAAGGATTTGTGTCGGAAGGACGAGCTTGTCGACATCAGATATTATGACAAAGGCAGAGACAGTCGCGACTTCTTCGCTAATGATCTTTCGTCTGCATCTGGACCTGAAGCTAAAACTGAGAAAACTCCTAAGACTGACTCACAGGTGTCAGGTGTGTGGAAACGGTTGGGTTCAAAAGCACATTCGGGCTCAGCCTTGGAAGGAAGACTTGGCCCTCGCTTGAGTGCAAAAGATAGGCTGGGCCCTCGGGAGGAAATGATGATCCCTCCTAAGAAGTGCGCTAGACAGAACGCAACTACCCCTCCTCCACAGGAGCCTCGGCCAAGTGACCCAAAAGGCAAAGGGAAAAGGAAGATGTAGGAGCCTTCGACTCCAATCTATTATTTACTACTACTATTTATTTGTTGCTTGCTGTTTCTCTTTTTTTTTTGAAGGTTGTAATGGGCATCGCCCGATTTTAAATAAGACTTACTATTTATTAAAATTCCCAGTTTCTGCATAAAATTTCATTTTATTAAAGGAAGGGTCGGTTGTACTCTTATAAAGAGCTGCCTACGTATCTGTTGTCAACAGAATCAAATCGAGCTCGTAGTTCCACAAAACAAACGCGCTACAATCATCAATTTATAACGCACAAAAAGCAGCGAAGCAAAAAATGCCGCGGCCTAGACTCGCTCACGAGCACTACAATTCAAAATTTTATTTCGCGACATTGAGAGTGAGTTCTAAGGATAGTATTTCTTCAGCTGATCCAAATTCGTCGGATTGGCAAAGTCGTTTCCATCTAGATCTGTTAGTCTGACTGCGCCTCCCGATAGCATTTTCTTTACCAGGTAAGGACCGGCCCAGTTCGGCTTGAACTTTCCCCTCGGGTCGATTGGTAGTAAAGCGCGAACAGACTTTAGGACCAAATCCCCCTCCTTTATTCCTCGAGGTTTCACCTTTTTATTAAATGCTCTTTGTATCCTTTTCTGATAGAGTTGAACATGGTGTAGCGCATTTAACCGTCGCTCGTCGAGCATGACCAAAGAATCATACCTAGCCTGCAGCCAGTCAGCCTCCGGAACCTGACTTTCTAACAGAATCCTTAAAGAAGGTACCTCTAATTCGATAGGCTGGACTGCTTCCATCCCAGGGATGCCTTTGAGTGTGTTGTGCATTTTATCATGTTTCAGAATGATTGAGGATTGGAAACAAGACAAATTTGGAAGCGAAACTGCAACTTTTTTATTGGAATGAGAAATGCTTAACAGACTCGAAGAAACGATTCCTAGGACACACCCTAGGTCATCGTGGAACAAACGACTCAAATTCAAATAAAGGAAAGTCCTAGACTCGACTTGACTAAGATAAGAAAACAGATCCCGACTCATAATTTTCAAATCTGGTCTTGAGCTTTCTCTTGTTCAGCTGTCAGCTTAGATGCTCGGTTCTAGTCCTTGATCCCTTTGATGGTCTGCCTCCATCCCGAGGTAGGCCTCTGAGGATCTACGCCAGTGATGAAGGTTGGTGAATCGAATCGTCCTTTATTAACTTCGTTAACGAGAGGAGTACATTCTAGAGCGAGACTCCCGACTTGAATTTCATTCTTCGGGCTTCGCAAAAATTTAGATCAATCCACAATTTTTATGGATAAGATGGGAATAATCGACACAGTCTTCGACAGAAACAAAGTTAGTGTGATCGCCAAATGGATTGGTGATGTTATTGGGTTTAACAGTTGGGATCGGGAGTGTTCCATTCTCGATCATGTCTTGAATTTTGTGCTTCAGTCGATAGCACCTTTCAGTATCATGGCCTTTCCCTTGATGAAAGGCACAGTAGGCATTTGGTTTATACCATTTACCATGTTGATCAGCGGGAGGGTCCGGAGTTGGACCAATAGGCTTCAGCTTTCCTTGGGCTATGAGCCTTTGGAGAGCGTATGTATAAGTGCATCCGATATCGGTGAATGCCCTAGGTGTTTGGCGCTGCGGTTTCTTCGATTGCCCTTCTAAGAGATTGATGCCTTCATCTAAATGGGTCGCTGCTTGGGCCTTGCCCTTAGATGATGATGCCCCTTGGTACCCTTTCGGCTTTTCAGCCTCTGCCCTTATGACATCATCTTCTACCTTTATCCCGATTCTTATCAATTCTTTGAAAGAGCTAAAATTCTGGTATTTTAGAGCATTGCGGTAAATAGGTCGTAGATTCTTTACGAACTTATCTACCATTTCAACTTCATCAGGCTTCTTGGCTAATTTCACGCTTTCAGCGCGCCATCTTGCAAGGAATTCAGTAAAACCTTCTTTGTCTTTCTGTGTCATCACCTCCAATGTTCTTATGTTGGTTTGAATCTCGACATTATCAGCATAGTGCTTGCAGAACTCCACCGTAATATCTTCGAAAGTTGGGAAGTTCTTAAGGTCAAGATTGTAGAACCACGCCTTCGGTGTTCATCCGAGATTGAGCGAAAATTTCGAGAGAGCATTTCAAAGCGTACTCCTTTCGGTGCTAAGTACCCCTTATAGGCCTTAACATGGTGGATGGGTCTTGGTGCCCTTGAACTTTGGGATGTCGGTGAGTACCATGTTCGTAGGCAACTTATCCTGAACTGGGGCATAGGCCCTAGCATTCTCATAGTGGATGTTCTTCCCCTGGGAGAGTTTCAAACGGTCTTCGATGAACTTGAACCGTTTCTCTAGATCAGTCAGAGGTGGGGTAGATAGAGGGGAATCTTCACCCAGCTTAGATTCGATTGCATCCATTCGGGTCATCATGAGGTTCACGGCCTCGGTGAGCTTGTTGACAACATCTTCCATTGCTTGACGTCGGGTTTTTGGCGGCTTTTCTACAAGAGAACCCCGAACCGAGTCAATATTTAAAGTAAGAGCCCCTGCACACTTAAGGACACGACCCCAAATTGACTCAAACAAAGACTCGACTTGAGACTGACTAACCAAAGGTTCGACTCACGGTTGGATTTAGACCTTGGTTCATTTTAGACTCGACAAAACGACATGACTCAAGTTGTCATAGCTCGATTCTAAACTGGACTCGGTGTGACTAAACCCGTGATTGGACTAACATAGCCCATAGGTTCGGGTGAAACGCCCTAAATGGCCTAGCTTGGGCGTCTCTGTGGATTATCCTAGACCAAATGGTCGACCAACATGACTCAAGGCCCAATAGGTGAGCTTGGGTGACCCAACAAGGTCCTGTTCTAGACTCTTAGAACGAAACACACCCGGCCTAACACGGCCATGACCCGGACACGACTTGACGCATTTCATGCTTGGTTGAGGTTCGAGAGGCATTTTGGATTGATTTTGAAAAACGAAGGATTGATTTGAAAATGAGATTTGAAATGGGCAGCATGCCGGCTATAAAAGCTCGTTTTGGCCGAAATTTCTGGTCCTATTTGGGCAGCATTCCGCGTTTTTAAAACCATGCTAATTTTGAAAGTAAGTTGTTCAAAAGTTCGGTTTTGAAATGGACATGGAAAATTTTGAAAAGACTCGGGAAACAACTTGCACATTGTCATTCTCATGTTATAAGGATGTATGCTCCTAGACATCTCTAAGTCTCGGCAAGTCTTCTACAAGAAGGTCTATGCCCTCCATCCTTTTGCGGTCTTATAGAGCAAGGGCCTTAAGGTAAAGTACCTAGAAGAGCGTCCCCACCATCAAGAACCACGCGAGGTGAAGTGGAAGCGAGCAATGTGCAGCTTCCTAGCATAGTGGGACGTCGCCCCCCACGCATCACAAAGAAACGCTGGGACGGCCCGGGAAAATCCTTAAGGGTTTATGCATGAATCGTAGCACTATGAGTAATGTTTTACTTTCCAACACTTTCTTTTCAAGTTTCACCTCGGAGGAAAAGACCCTAGAAACAAAGTGTAACTAGTCCTCTTTTACCCAGTAGTCGCCAAATCGTGGACAAGGCCCTCGGGATCTGCGTCCGCGGGATCCACACTAGGCATAATCGACTCGAGGTTCTTTCGAATCGAATTAAGACAAATTAGAGTCGCCACCAAGTTTTTTGGGAACTTGGAACCGTTCAAGTCAACTTTACACCTTTCATCGAAAAGCATAAAGCCAATCGACTATGAGTGATTAAAGATAAAGACTTGTACCCTATATCACTCGATTTGAATGACTCTCGTAATCCAATGGTATTTAGACGGATCCACAAACCATAGATCTTGAGTAAGGGGTGAGGGTACGTGTTAGGAAGCCCATAAGGACACCTAACCCCGCCCGTCGATAACGGCCTCTACTAAGTCAAGTATCGGATTTCAAACAAGGTCATAGCTACTACGATATATGATATGCAAACATCGTTTTAAAACCCTAACATGTGAAGTTTCTATGTCGATTTAGATGCACCTAAACTAACTTTGTCAAAGTTGTAATTTAGCATGTGGGTTGATTGATCTAACAACATATAAGCGAAACAAACAAGGCTTGATGGGAATGGGGGAGCCGTTGGGATCTATCCTATTACAACCCAGGCATTTCATGCCGACACAACGATAAATTAAAGATACAACTCGATCTAAAATACAACGCTATACACAAAACCGTACACGACACATTACACGGCCAATTCGGCCTTGGGAAACGTGCACAAAGGGGTGGTCCACGGCTTACATGAGTCACGGCCTTGGGTCACTCCTCGTAATGTGTGCTTTCACTTAATCTTATCGAATTAGACATTGGGTCACACACCAAAGCATGCATTAGCATAAATCGGACCATGTTGCTTTAAACAACATGCGATTTACTACGCTCCTACATGCATTGGGGCACAACCATCTAACCAAACAAGACTAAGGTTTTGAAAGAGGTTTTGACTCGATAAAAGAAAGCTAACTCGAAAATTACAACTCGATAACAAACGATAAATTACAAGCGACAAAACAAATAAAGAACGAACGTTGTAAAACAAACGAAACAAGAAAAAACCAAAGGACACGGCCAAGCCTTACGGCCTAAAGCCACGTCCAACCCTAAGTCCTAGGTCAGGTTCATTAGTTAGATCGATTGATTGCGAAACAAGTTCGAAAGCGGGCTAGAAAACAAGTTAGAAACGACGTTGATCGATTTGAAAAGATACCTTGCAAACGCGCATTCTACACGGCCTAAAGGGGTCCAATTAGGTCAAGTTTGCTAATTAATTTAACTCATCGAGTGTTAATAAGAAGGTGCTAATCACGCACTCTTATACTAGCGAGAAATTAGGTGAAAGAGAGAGATGTATTCAATTAAGTTACAAAATTGTTAGTTGATTTTTAAAGCTACGTCGATGTACCCTAATGTGTCTAATTAGGTTATCAAATTGATCTAATGTCATCTAAATGAGTTATATGTTAACAATCAGAGGTCATACTAACATGTAAATGGTCCTAGGGTGTGTCGAATCGGCCGAAACAAACAAAGGGTAAAAAACGAGGAGCGACGTTAGAAGTTCGTTTTATTTATGTCCTACCTTGAACACGAGGATATGTAAATGAGACGGGGGTGTACGACCGACTGATGTAGCGGTTTCTTTCCCATCTCAAGTCAACGCGGGTGTTCATGGTGGTACTTTAACTCATACTCGGACTAAACTAGTTTCGTAGTTAATTAGAACAATCGATAAACAAAAACGATAAACAAAAACAAACTACAAAAAAACAAACATAAAAAACGAAATAAAAGGGAGAAAGAAGAGGATTTGATGCACCCTCAACCTTTATGTATCGTTGACACCGTCTTGGGTCGTAATCGATGGTAGATTTTATCTCGAGAGGCCGTCGTCGACGAAGAAACAAAGCAAACAACACGTTTTTATCGAATCTGGACAGCAACTTTCAAACAGCGATTTCTCTCTCGTTTCACGATGAAAATTCGATTTGAAATATGTTTTGAAAACTAGAAAGAGAGGAGAACAGAGATCTTAAAACAATCCCTGCTCGTTTTGAGTTATTGGGCACGAAAAATGAGCACAAACAGAACTGGACAGACAGGAAAAAGCCGCAAAAACAGAGTGTATAACACTCTGTTTTTCGAGGGAATTCGTGTACTCTCAAGGGCAATTTGGCTCGTAAATATTTGTCTAATGTGTATATGGATGTTGTATAGTTAATTAGGAACAAGAAACTCGAATTTTGATGGAGGTTTGAAGGAGGAACGAATTGTTTTTCGAAGAGGACACACAAACTGTTTCAGTTTGTAAGTCGGTTTTGTGGAGGGTTTTTGAGAGGCAATTAGGGTTTGTTTCTGGAGTTTAAAGCTTGTAAGTGACGGTTGTATGTATGGAGAACTTAGAGGAATGAATGTATGGTGAAGGGGTCGTATTTATAAGGAGGTAAAGTAGGGTAAAAGGGAGGAGAGGCAGACGGGCTCCCTTGAGCATAGCTGCTGTCCAGCAGCTTTGGTGGGGTTTTATAGGGTTTGTATGGGGGGTTTTCTTGGTGGTTAAGGTAAGGTAATATGGGTATGATATTAGGGTATGCGTTAGGGTTAATAGGCACGGGTTTTGGTGGTGTTTGGAGCGGGTTTTGGACTCGGGTTTGAGCTGCGAAACAGGGGGGCTGCTTTGTGTATGCGGGCTGTTTGGGGGGTGTTTGGGATGGGATTTGCGCCGTGGATATGGGGTTAGAACTTGGGTTGGATGTGTAGAGGCTTAGGTTGGTTAGTGTACTCGATATTCGTGCTAACTCGTAAAGAAAACGGGCTAAAAAACCGAGCTATAAACGAGCTCCAAAACACGTGTTTAAAACGAGTTTTTCGATTTTTAAATCGATTTTTCAAATCGATTAACACATTAAAATAAATGACTTTTCAAATCAAATATACTCATAAAATGATTTTTCAAATCAATTATTTATTTTATTTACAATAAAATAAACTCAAGAAAATAAATTCAAAATAAAATAAAATAAATTGAAATCACCTTAAAAAAGACTTTAATTTAAATATCATTTAAATTAAAATACTCCGTCGACAACGCTCATTCTACATCGTAAAACGAACCCAAATAATGACAATGACAACTAAAGAATACATGTGTCCTATCATCATCGGGTGTTTGTCGGGTTCTCTATAAATTCCAATATCGACGGATACGGGTATCTACACAATCTTTAATCAATTCTTCACAATCTTTCAAATAATGGCTGCAAAGAAGAAGTTTACCAGGGCAGCGGTTCCTGCAACTCCTCCTCCTCAGAATCCTGAGGAAACTTCTTCTGAAACTTTGCCTACTTCTTCTCGCTCTCCGTCTCCCACATCGATAAGCCGAGTGATTCTCCATTGGAGATGATCTCAATATTCCATGGTGATTTTCAATTCAAGCCTACGAAGGCTTTAAATGAGGATCAGTCTCCTGCAAACCGTTTGAAGCCTGAGTTTGAGAAGATTTTGAAGGATAAGGGGATCATCCCTACTCATGCTGAAGTCTGGATCCCTGAGAATTCTCCCATCAGGGCCGACTGGGCTTGTCCTAGTTGGTTCTGTATTCATGACTGGCTTTCGGGCAGTGTAAGCTTCCTTTTTCTCCTCTTATGGTTGAGGTTATTAAGGAGATCGGTGTTCCATCTTATCGCTTAATGCCAATGGTGTGGAAGGTTGTATGTTCCATTGAGAATCTCTGTAAAAAACACAATATTTCTTTTTCTCTTGACGACTTGAAGACTTGTTATCTTTGTTAAAACAAACAGTCATGGCCGTATAAGTTTTAAGGTCGGGCGTCTACTACTCCTCTTCGAGTAACTTGGACAACGGCCATGATAAAGCGGGGTCATTGGTACATGTTTGTCGGGACCAATTACGTGGGTCCCGACTTGGCGTATTTAAATCATGAGGCTGCGTTCTTTGGTGAGTCTTTTGGTTTCTTTCTTTGCCCTGCATGTTTTATTTGTTAGTGAAAAATAAAATGAAAATTATAATAAGTCATACCTCTTATGTGTGCGATTGATGACCGGGTTCAAACCGAGTATCCCACTCCCAATATTTTTGGTTTCCTCGCTATTCCTCCTTTGGAGAGGTCCCGCCTCTCTGTTTTGGGGTTGGTCACCTTCCTCGCCGTTTGAAGGTGATGGTGCTGCCGGGCGCTAAACCTTCAAGGATCGCTAGTGCTACTACCTCGGCGATAAGTCTATCTTAGTCTTTCTTTTCTTTTTACTTTAGCTTCCTGATAATGTTTGGTTTATATTGATAATATAGTATTTCGTGTTGCGTCCACCAGGTCATCTATTCGCCTTGCCAGGTTTGGTATGGTGACCTTTCACCCAGTGGCTAAGATCAAGGAGGAAGGTTCCCGGGGAAGCGGGGATATCGAGCACATGTTATTGACTTGACCGAACAGTCGATCTTTGCCAAGGTCTCTGCTTTGTACTTTCCCTGCTTTGCAAAAGTTTATTTGACCCAAAAAGGAAAATTTAAGATGTTGATGTTTCGCGCCTGGTCGTGAAGTGAGAGCCGGGTGGACAATATGGAGGCTGCTAGGGTGAAGATCGGGGACTACGCTGCTTCTAAATCGATGTCATGCTCACCCTTAACCCTGTTGAGATCGCTACTCAGCGATTGCTTGATGGATCATTCATCGACCTCTTGGCTGGTGCCTTGACTTGCGTAAGGGAGGTAGGTTGGAACAATTTCTATGTGTGTTTTGTTTTGGTAGTTTTCTATTATTAGGGTAAGTTACTCATTCTTTTCTCTCTGTTTTTGATCAGGGTGCTGCGACCTATCTTCATAATGCCTATCAGGCTACTTCTTTGGTAGCCAGAACTGATCTGATGAGATCAGATTATGATAGGCTAAAGTCTAAGCTGGATTTTGCACGAGCTGACCTGGTTGCTAAAGCTGCTGACTTGACAAGGGTGCAGGCTGAGAGGGATGCTGTTTAGGTATTTTTACCGATATGATTAATTAAGGTCAATGCGGTCTTACTCGTTGGTTGATTGTATGATCATTCGTATGTTAATAATCAAACAGAGCATGTAAAGTAAAGTGACACGTGAGATTTGGTGACGCGGAAAACCCAAAGTGGGAACAACTGCGGGAGGGACGGTACCCTGCCAAATATTGCACTACACTTGAATAGGAGGATGATTACAATTGAAGCGTAAAGCTAATCCTGCTTGCGCTAGGCGTCAGGCCTGCAAGATCTTGGACGGTTGTATATTTGAGTATAAGAATATGCTAACGCCGTGGTGTTGATGTTTATGTGGATGCCTTCTTGAATATGAATGTGTGAATGTCCTTCTTGATTTGCTTCCTTGGCTATTTATAGGGTGAGAACCCTAGATATGTCCTACTTTGATTATGGAAAGGGAATATAATTTCCATAAGAACTCTTTCCATACTCGGCCGCCTTCCCCAATTCTCCCTGATCTCCCTATCTTCTCCCTAACTTTTCTTTCCTTAATCCGGACGCCTTCTATGATGGGCTCCTGATCTTCCTTTAGCCCGTTTCCCCTTTCTCCTAATTTTGGGCTTCCTTCCTCCTTATCACTCCTCCCTTAGCCTTTTATTTTATCAAGTGGGCCTTCCTTATTGTGCTATTTTTAGCCCAAACAGTTTGCCCCAAATTTATTGTGAAGTACGCTTTAAGGTGTCGAGCAAGGAATTTACGTAATCGAATGCTAAAAACCCTAAGCCGTCTTTTACACTCCTTCTCATGCAATCCATCACGTCAGCCGCCCTATCCCTCTTTTCTCGCACCCTTTTTCCTCTCTCTTCTTTATAACCCCAACCTCCACCTTTCACTTTCATTAATTCCAAATCATTTCAAAAAATATTCTTCTCTCTAAACCCTCAACCTTCCTTCTTCTTCATTTTGCCGGCTTCACTGTTTCACTTCCCTCCGTCTCTTTCACCAGGTATTTCTCCCTCTTTCTCTTCTTTGATTTCCATTTTCTCTCTCCACCATGGGTAAAACTCGATAATCTTCATCAACCTCCACACCCGCTGACCGTAATCTCGACCCAACCTTTCCTTCTCGGGGACATTTTATGCATCCCCACGACTGTGACTCCGCCTTGACTCCGGCCGACATTCCCATGATCAAGAGTCTGCTTAGTCTTGGTGACGGGGTGGACATTGCCATCCCTGAACCGGGACAGAAAGCTGACGCCCTCTGTCCAGGGTGGGTTAGTTTTTATCTGTACCCATTTAGATACGGCATCCGTTTTCCTTTTCCTAAACTCATTCAAGACTTCATCTTTACCAACAACTTCGCCATGGCACAAATTTCTGCTGCCATCTGGAGGGTTCTTCTCTATTCTCTGGCCGCCGGTCAGAACACTGATAAACCTGTCACTCTGGGCGACCTAGCCCATATGTACAACATCAGATCCCTGGGCAGGGGTCAATTCTCATTCCGGGGCCGTGGAGAGTCTCCCTTCAAACACGTGTCCAAATCCCGTGATGGGAAATGGTTTGAGGACTTCTTCTTTATGAGGAAGGACTCCATCCAGCCTCCTGCTGATTACATCTTCGTGCAGGCCCCTGTGACCTGACCCACATTGGTGCCAAGATCCCTGCCTATAGCAAGTTGTTCAGTATCTCTGAGTCTGAGAGAAAGTTCCCAGTGAGGGGTAATATCCGTATAAAACCCATAAATTGAAGGATTATAACGCAAATTTTATATGCAAATTATTGTCATAAACGAAATACAATGATGAAACGATAAAGTTTAAGGATTAACCTTCGGTCCTAGTGCAAAATGGCAATGAGAGATCAAAGTAGATCTCCTCCTAAATGATGCACCCAAGATTGTCCGAGAAATGCCCTTGTGCTAGAATGAATCCTCTAATTGCCTTGCAATATTGAGAGGATTATTTTGTGAGTTTTCGTTGGATGAGAGATCCGAATTTTGAGAGGCAATTTTCTCAAAACCCTAAAATTTTCTCAAATGAATGATTAGGTTACAAAAGAGAGGAGGGCTCCCTTTTGTTCCCTTGGTTCGGCCGTGAGCTTTAGATGGGGAGAGTGGGCTTTCCACTTTCTCTAATTTTTAACTCATGGTACGACCCGAAATGCGCTAAATGTATATGACACGGTTTTATCATAAATCGTCATCGGTTATCGGTTATTAAATCATCAACTAATAATACGGATTAGTTGAAACATTAATACATGTCCGACAAAGACGATATTGTATAATTAATTTATCCAATATACATTAATCAAATATAAATCGCTTATATTTAATTTTACGATTTAACCGCTTAATTCGTCTTAGCCATTTTTATTTAATCCGTATTAAATAAAATATCTCAGCATCACATTTTAACTAATTTTTAGTCAAATAACTCGGACTAACTGGTTAGTCAAATTTGGCATCTACATGACTGTATTTCCATACCGTCACATCTCTCAAACGTATCCTATAGGTGTGACTTTTAGGGACCAGTTGATCACCGCCATCTGTATGACAATAACGTCAAACTTATCTAGCAAGCCAACCGTTATTGATAAACGTGGATCAACTGATAATAATACCAAAAGTATGCCCTTTGATCCTTTTAGAGATTTATAAGTCCTTGCACTAACTGTAAAGGACACCAGCCCCAACAAGCTCCCACTTGTCCGTACAAGTGTATGTGCAATGACGTTATCCGCACTAACTGGAGGACACAAGCTCCAACAAACTCCCACTTGTCCGTACAAGTGTATGTGCGATAACCGATTCTCATATTCATTTAAAATTTCTCCCACTCAATGTAAAACAATTTGCAGATCCGGATCCGCAAAGGTCGTATTTTACAATCGATCTGTATCAAGAGTGGTTTCCCCGACTAGAGAGTAACTTAACTGATAAAACGAATCCGTATCCGAGCATGGCCATGCATTTCGATTCTGACTCCTCGAGTGGCCCTGAGAAATATCGAGTACCCGATAAAGGCTGAATATTTCCTTCAACTCGAACTCCTTCCGATCTAAGCAAGCATGAAATGACCCAGAAAAAAATCTACTTGGCCCCCTGTTACGGATGACCGTGAGAAAGAAACCAAAGTCACCCAAAATCCGCCTTAGTCTCAAGAGACAGTCGATAGTCAAAAGAATCGACTCTTAGGATCACCATGGAGGTCCTATCCACGACCGGCACCGAATGTTATAAAACATTTAGGACTCCACGTCGATGTCACAATTGTGTCCTACGAAATATCCGTATAATTCGCCTCTGTGATTGGTCAGTCAACCGTTTGACTTATGGCTCGTTGAACCCACCATCAACCAACGTCACAAAATAATTGCCAGAGTTATCAGCTCATGTGGGCAATTAAGGACTAAAAATATAATGTTTGTTCAGTTCACTTTGTGGTGTTCAAAAATTGTCGTACAATTCCACATGAAAAACAAAATATATAAATATCAAAACGATGATGTCGTATAGAGTACAAAAGAGAATGAATCTAATCCATAAAAGAGTACTACAACTTAGGAACACTTTTAATTCCCATGGAATTAACGTGCCCTTCATGCTTATCTTGTCGTAATGGTTTAGTGAGAGGATCTCGCTATGTTATCATCTCGTAGCAATCTTTTCTATCACTACTTCCTTTTGCTCCACGTAATCTCGGATTAGATGAGCTTTCCGTTGTACATGTCTAGACTTGTTGCTAGACTTAGGCTCCTTAGCTTGGAAGATGGCACCACTATTGTCGCAATAGATGGTTATCGGGTCATTCGAACTAGGCACTACAGATAGCCCATGTAAGAATTGACGCATCCATATCGCTTCCTTTGTAGCTTCGGACGCGCGGCATAGTACTCGGACTCGGTCGTAGAATCTGTTTAACAGTTTGTTTCGAACTCTTCCAGTGATCTGCAGCGCCATTAAGAGTAAAAACGAATCCGGTCGAGATTTCGAGTCATCACGATCCGTTTGGAAGCTAGCATCTGCGGAACCGGTTGCGCATAGCTTTTGTTCGCCTCCATAAGTCAATGCCCAATCTTTAGTCCTCCGTAGGTACTTAAGAATGTTCTTGACAGACCAGCCAATGTGATTCACCGGATGCTTTGTTGGAATCGACTTGTCATACTCAATGCATATGCCACGTCCGGACGTGTGCATATCATGGCATACATGATTGATCCTATAGCCGAGGCATAAGGAATCCGTGTCATGCGCTCTTTCTCTTCCTGTCTCTCGGTGACCGAGACTTGCTCAAATGCACCCCCGGAGCCATAGGAAGAAACCCCTTCTTGGAGTTAGTCATGCTGAATCTCTCTAGGACTTTGTCTATGTAAGACTCCCGATCGAGAGATAACATCCGTCGTGATCTACCTCGATAGATACGGATGCCCGAAATTCTTTGTGACTCACCCGGATCTTTCATCCGGAAATGGTTTTTCAACCATACTTTCACCGAAGTTAAGAGAGGTATGTCATTCCCAATCAGGAGTATGTCGTCAACATACAATATTAGGAAGACAATCTTGCTCCCACTCGACTTGATATATAGAAATGGTTCCTCGACCGATCGAGTGAATCCATTTTCTTTTATCACTTGGTCGAAGCGATGATTCCAACTCCTCGATGCTTGCTTAAGTCCATAAATGGAACGCTTAAGCTTGCACACTTTCTTAGGATGTTCTGGATCGATGAAACCTTCGGGTTGTACCATGTACAACTCTTCCTCCAAAAAACCGTTTAAGAAGGCGGTTTTCACGTCCATTTGCCAAATTTCATAGTCATGAAAAGCGGCAATCGCTAAGATAATCCGAATGGAACGCAAAGATGACTACGGGTGCAAAAATTTCATCGTAGTGCAAACCTGGCACTTAGGTGAAACCTTTAGCAACTAGTCGTGCTTTATAGATATCTTGTTGACCTTCCACGAAATGCTTTATCTTGTAAAGCCATTTGCATTGAAGGGGACGAACCTTAGCCGGTAAGTCAACAAGATCCCACACGTTGTTCTCATACATGGAGTCCATCTCGGATTGCATGGCCTCAAGCCATAGCTTTGAGTCAGAACTAGTCATGGCACCTTTATAGGTTGCGGGTTCACTACTCGTTAAGAGTAGAATGTCATCTATGTCATGTTCCTCGACCATACCAATGTATCTGTCCGGAGGAATAGAGACTCTTCCCGACCTCCTAGGTTCCTCAGGAATATTCACCGCAGCCGGGATTGTAGGAATTGATTCCTCCAATGATTGCTCGGTATTTGGTTCTGAACCTCCGACAGTCGAAGGTTCTATCACTCTTTGCATTCTCGAGAAATTCCTTCTCTAAGAATGTCGCACTAGCCGCAACAAAAACACGTTGTTCGGTTGGCGAATAAAAGTAATGACCAAGCGTTCCTTTAGGATAACCTATAAAGTATGTCTTGACCGATCGCGGGCCGAGCTTATCCTCGTGTCTCCATTTGACATAAGCCTCGCAGCCCCAAACCCGTATAAAGGACAAGTTAGGGACCGTTCCTTTCCATAGTTCATATGGAGTCTTGTCAACAGCTTTAGACGGACTTCGGTTAAGTATTAGAGCGGTGACAAAGAGCATAACCCCATAATGAGTCAAGCAACACGGTGTGACTCATCATGGATCGAACCATATCAAGTAGTGTTCGATTTCTCCGTTCGGACACACCATTCAATTGAGGTGTTCCGGGTGGAGTTAGCTGTAGGGCAATCCCACAAATCCTTTAGGTGTTGATCAAACTCATGAGAAAGATACTCGCCACCACGATCCGAACGTAGTGTTTTAATCTTTCTACCTAATAGGTTCTGTACCCTATTTCGGTATTCTTTGAATTTCTCAAAGGATTCACTTTTGTGCTTCATTAAGTAGACATAGCCATATCTACTTAAATCGTCCGTGAAAGTGATGAAATACCTATAGCCTTCTCGTGCGGTGATTGACATAGGACCACATACATCCGTGTGTATGAGTCCTAATAGGTCGGCAGCGCGCATTCCAACACCTTTGAAGGAAATACGAGTCATCTTACCGATGAGACATGATTCACACGTGCCAAATGATTGAAAATCAAAGGCCGAGATAGCTCCATTCTTGATGAGCTGTTTTACGCGTTTCTCATTAATGTGTCCCATACAGCGGTGCCATAGATACGTTTGATCTTTGTCACCAACCTTTAACTTTTTATTCATTACGTGTAATATTTCGGTGGTCGATCTAAAACATAAATTCCGTTCATGGAGACTCGCCTTGCCAAAATCATATCGTGTAATGAGAAAATGCAAGTATTATTCTCTATTACAAATGAAAAACCAAGTTTGTCAAGTGCGAAACCGAAATAATGTTTTTGGAAAGATGGGTACATAATAGCAGTTATATAAAAATAACTCAAATCCGCTAGGAAGCGGATCACGTATGTTCCCCTCGAGACGGCAAACTACTCGTGCTCCATTCCCGACACGCAGTCCACCTCACCCTTTACGAGGGGTTCGATGTTTCGGAGCCCCCGCACATGATTACACAGATGAGAACCACAACCAAGATCAAGTACCCAAGTTTCGTAACTTGCATGGTTAATCTCAATCATATGAATAAAAGTAGAAGAGGATGAAGACATACCAACAGGTTTAACACGACCTGCCTTTAAGTCCTCATGATAAACAGGACATGTACGCCTCCAATGCCCCGTCTTGTGGCAATGATGGCATTCCATGTTTTCATTCTTGCTCTTTGTCGCGCCCGATGAGGTGCTCGACTCACCAGGCCCACTCTTACCTCGAACCCGACTTTTTAAACTTCGGTTTGCCTCTTTTTGCTAGGCCTGGCTGAACTTTGCCCTTACCTTTGCCCTTGTTTGACACAACGAGAACATCCTGTTTCATGCTCCCACTGAACTTCATGTCCTTCTCGGTCTGTACGAGAAGGGAGTGCAGTTCATGGGGACTTTTCTTCAAATCATTCATATAGTAATTTGCTCTAAATTGCGAAAAACCATCGTGGAGTGAATGAAGCATGCGGTCAATCACGATGTTCTCGCTGATTTTACAATCAAGCATCTCCAGTTTCTCGACATTCTCAATCATGCTGAGAATGTGTGGGCTAACCGGTTGGCCCTTCTGGAGTCTCGCATCAAAGAAGCGAGTGGTATGCTCATAGGTCACGATTCTCGGTGCTTTCGAGAATTCCTTGGTGAGCGTGGTGAAAATCTTGTTTGCACCTTGGGCTATGAAGCGTTTCTGCAACTTGGGTTCCATTGCAAAAATGATTACGTTTTTAATCGCACCCGCTTCCAAAGCGAAATCGTTATACTTGTCGATCTCATTAATTCCGGCCGTGGGGCCGGGTTTGACGGCATGGGCTCAAGCGAGAAATTTGAGCTTCCGTCGGCGGCAAAGATTCCGTAATCTTTGCCTCGCATCCGCGAAGTTTGATCCATCATTCTTCGATCGAGTTGACCGATTCATCTGATTCATGAAGATCCGAAGCCAGGACTCACGGTCCAATGTGGCACTTGGCATTGGGTCGTTCAAGTGACCAGCCATATTGTTATTAGCAGTTTATGTGAACGTGATCTACACTGAAAAGGAAAGAAAAACACAAAACGAAATAAGCAACTCATCGAGGTGATTTAAGTCTATTTAAAATTCATTTTAACGTGTAGACTCTCGCACTTGCATAATTGATCTCCCTCAAGAATGATACAAGTGATCCCAAGACTCAATTTCTGTAAATTGATAAGCCAACTGTTTAGCTAATTCTTCCGTAAGAACTCTTGGTCGATAGATTTTTGTAAATCCTATCTATAGTCCACCATAATCACAGGATCGTACGAGTGACCATGGTGTTGAGATAAAATAGGTCAATCAGTTCCAACTTACCCGACGTAGAAGGGGTCATATTATGCCTACCGACGAAGAAGGGACTCATTGGAGTTTGACCTATAAAGACTATTCTCAATTTTTGTTTATACGAGGAAGATCCCATCAACTAAATTATAATTCATATTAAGTGAACGAATAACTAGCGTTTGCGTGAATGAATTAATTTGGGTGATGGCTTAAAATCATGTGACATAAGAATGTCAAAGAAAACTAACTCGTGACCTCTATATGTGTCAGTTTTCATGCAATAATTAGGTGGTTTGGTTTTTAGGCGGAATATGATGCAAATTATCGTTATGAAAAATAAATAAAAGAATGCAATACGTAAAAAAAAAAGATTCCTAGTGTGGCCTATCCTAATAAAAAGAACATAAAACAACTTTGGAATCCACCGTTGGACCCGAGAAGCTTGTCTTGATGTTCCATCTTGATCCAAGTAGCGGGAGTGAGCATCCGGTCTCCATCTTTGGTCTTCTCAAAAATTACAATTTAAAATTTACAAATATAAACCTATTTACATTCTAAATAAAAACTGTAATTAAAAGAAATAAAAGGGAGATACGAGATGTCAAAATACAACCAAGACCGTGTTCCATCATTAAGTTACAACTGATTGTAAAAATAAATACGTAATAAAAGGCATTCAAAAGCATTCAAAATTAACGATAAATAAATGCATCAACTAAAAAAAAAACAAATTCATTCGTGACATCATTCCGTAGTTATGTTAAATTTATCCAAACCACCTTTTAATGATTAAAATTCATGTGATAAAACCGCTTCTATCAATTTAATTTTAATCTAATACAATCCGTTACTTTAAATACGCTTTAAAATAACTTAATGGTACGTGCGTGAACCGTTTCACAATCATAGCGAGTGTACAATATCCGTATAAAGTACATATTAAGGCCAAAAGAAAATTTAAAGCATAAAGAATAAATTTTCAAAACTGCCAAAACAAAAATCCCTCGATCCAGGGACATTAATGCTCGATCGAGGAACAAAAGTGCTCGATCGACTGAACTGCTAGTCGATCGAGAGGATTGCCAAACAGAAAGTGCTCGATCGACTAAACTGGTGGTCGATCGAGTACTTTTATCAGCAAATCTGCTCGATCGAGTACGAGGACATCTCGATCGAGCAGTCAGGGTTTTAAAAGTGGTCGATCGAGTGCAGCTGAGGACTCGATCGAGTAAAACAAGACAGAAAAACCACTCGATCGATTTAAAAACTTGCTCGATCGAGTACAAAAATTTCTGGAAATGCAAAACCCTCGTGAAACAGTTTGTCAAAACAAAACTTATTGCAATTATGATCAAAACCTTGTAAAAATAAATCAACAAATTGCAAAACATTAACATATTGCTATAATGATCGTGTAAAATAACAATATGCAACGGACAATAACCGTATCAGCCGTGTAAACACAAGACACGGTTTTAAAACCGCAACAGCCAAAACAAAAAAAAATTCTGCCGTGAGAATTACTGCTGCCGCACGGATTTTTAGACAAAACAAAAATCGTTTCAAAATCGTTTGATGAAAAATCACAATGAAAATTTACGTGGCCTCGCTCTGATATCACTTGAGGGGTAATATCCGTATAAAACCCATAAATTGAAGGATTATAACGCAAATTTTATATGCAAATTATTGTCATAAACGAAATACAATGATGAAACGATAAAGTTTAAGGATTAACCTTCGGTCCTAGTGCAAAATGGCAATGAGAGATCAAAGTAGATCTCCTCCTAAATGATGCACCCAAGATTGTCCGAGAAATGCCCTTGTGCTAGAATGAATCCTCTAATTGCCTTGCAATATTGAGAGGATTATTTTGTGAGTTTTCGTTGGATGAGAGATCCGAATTTTGAGAGGCAATTTTCTCAAAACCCTAAAATTTTCTCAAATGAATGATTAGGTTACAAAAGAGAGGAGGGCTCCCTTTTGTTCCCTTGGTTCGGCCGTGAGCTTTAGATGGGGAGAGTGGGCTTTCCACTTTCTCTAATTTTTAACTCATGGTACGACCCGAAATGCGCTAAATGTATATGACACGGTTTTATCATAAATCGTCATCGGTTATCGGTTATTAAATCATCAACTAATAATACGGATTAGTTGAAACATTAATACATGTCTGACAAAGACGATATTGTATAATTAATTTATCCAATATACATTAATCAAATATAAATCGCTTATATTTAATTTTACGAATTAACCGCTTAATTCGTCTTAGCCATTTTTATTTAATCCGTATTAAATAAAATATCTCAACATCACATTTTAACTAATTATTAGTCAAATAACTCGGACTAACTGGTTAGTCAAATTTGGCATCTACATGACTGTATTTCCATACCGTCACATCTCTCAAACGTATCCTATAGGTGTGACTTTTAGGGACCAGTTGATCACCGCCATCTATATGACAATAACGTCAAACTTATCTAGCAAGCCAACCGTTATTGATAAACGTGGATCAACTGATAATAATACCAAAAGTATGCCCTTTGATCCTTTTAGAGATTTATAAGTCCTTGCACTAACTGTAAAGGACACCAGCCCCAACACCCAGACCTGCTCCCTGGTTTTTCACCTGCTTCCTCCTCCAACCCTCCTCAGTCGGCTCACAGCATGTCTTCTGGTAAGACTTCTACAACTATTTTGATTTGCATGCCGTTTCTCCTGATGTTCTAAGTATCCTGACGTCTGAGACTACATCTGCTTGCAGGTTCAAAAGTTGATCCTTTAGAAATCATCCTCCAAAGTGCCAAAAGGAAGAGACCTTCTGCCAGCCCTGATGTGGCCTCTGCCTCCAAGAGCAGTGCTCCAGCTGCTTCCTTCCAGACTCCTCCTACGTTTTCTAGTTCTGCTGCACCCGAGCCCTTGGAGGTTAACCCGTTGTCTCGTCATCCGCCTACTCCCTCTGCTAGTCCTCGTGCTTCATCCAGCGGAGGCATTACCGCTTATTTCCCAGAGGGTTTTGGGAATGTGGACAAGGTGCCATACTGGCCGGAGATCGACCAGCTGCTCTTCCCTCCTCTGAAGGAGACGTTTTCAGAGTTCTCCCTAGAGGAGATGGCTGAGAATGACGTGCACAATGCCTTCATGGTAAATACTCTTCATTTTATACCTATCCGTTTGCTTTTGCTTATATTCCTCTTGCTGACTTCTGACTTTCTTGACCTAGACCCTCCAGTCTGCACTCTATAATAGGAAGATGATCAATATAGTGCAGACCACCAGCCGTGCTACCAACGTCAAAAACCAGGAGCTGAAGGGGACTATTGCTGATTTGGCGCAGCAGCGGGCTGATCTGAAGGAGCGTGTGGTGGAGCTGAAGACTGAGCTTGCTGTCATCAAGATGAAGCTGAAGGAGGGGGCTGATCAGCTGGCTCACACTCAAACGGTGTGCAAGACTTTCTCTGACTCCCTCAAGCGCTCTGATGAGAAGATCAGTGAGCTGATCTCCCTAGCTACCCACGTTGTTGCTTATGCTACCTGGTGGGGAAAAATCAGCGGGATGCGTGCTGCTCTTGAGGAGGCTCCCACCCAGCAAGCTATAGAGGAAGAGGAGAAGCAGCTGGAGATGCTCTACCCCACCCAACCTGATCTGAGTGCACTGATGCCTGAAGTTGGGGAGGTGAATTCTCCTGCATTGGCTGAGCGAGCTGCTGGGGGTGACGCCGGAATGTCCCAAAATGCTGCTGATGGAGCACAGGAAGCTATGACAGCTGAGGATATGCAAGCTGGTGCGGTACCTGGAACGGGAGGTCAGCAGGCAGAGGAGGTGCCAGAGGTGGAGGTCATTAATGTGACCGATAATTAAGTATTTTTATGTTTTGATGAATCTTTTGGCAGTCTGGCCCAGAGGTGGCAGACTTGTAAGTTTTAAAACTCTCTTTTTGTGGTTGCTCCGTCAAGGTGGCGGTTAAACTTGGGGCCGTATTTTGGCCATGTTTTGGAATGCCCCTTGGCATAGTTTGGTAAGGTTTTAGCCTTCATATTGTGTGTTTGTTATTTAGTTTCCCTAGTTTAGGAAGTTGCCGTGTTAGCCTGATTGGCTGATTTAGGCGAGTCCTGTCATCCTGAAAAGGGCTGGCGTTTTGACTCAGCTAGCTGCCGTGTCAGCCTGCTTGGCCGATTTAGGCATATGCCGCAATGTAAGGAGGAGTGGCCGTGTCAACCTAAGAGGCTGATTTAAACCAGCCTGGTCAGCCTGTCAAGGCTGATCCAGACTAAGCTAGCTGCCGTGTCAGCTTGATGGCTGATTTAGGCGTATGCCGCAGTTTTGGACTACTTAACCTTGTTCATGACGCAAGGTGTGTTCATCACGTTTAAAGCCAACATGGGCGTAATTTAGGCAAGTTTATCGTCATTCTAGGACCAATGGGACGCTGCAGGATTCTGGTAGCGCAGATATCCCTACGTTCCATGTTCGTGTGCATGCATGCTGGGGCCCTGATTAATTGCGATTAGTGCGAGCTACGTCCAGGGGGTGGTATCAGGGGTAGCTGGATAAGCATATTTAGCTATCAACCAGGCTCCCTTTCGTATGTTCCACAGTCCGCCTGGTGAGGGTGATCCTTGTGGAGAAAATAAGTTAGGCATGTTGGAGTGCCATGTGCCTTGTCACCCCGCGTTGGCAGTTGACAGTCCTGCTAGACATCCTTTCAAAGTACCATAGACACTAGGATTCAAAGTGATGTACTTAGAGAAGCCTGAAAATAAGAAAATTTATTAAAATGATGTGAAGTACCTGTCTCCATCTCATGGGGTACCAGAGCAATTGTGGTCCCAGGACGCTGCCAGACCACGCCATTTAATAGCAGTTTGAAGTTTTAAAAAGAGCTAGAGACACCAGAAATAAAAGTGAAATTGGTAGTATGCCTACTACCGGATTTTTATTTTAACTTTAAAAATGATTTGGCTTTTCATAGTACATCATTCTGAAAGCTAAAGTCTACTTGTTATTAAAAGTAATATCTCTTCAGGTGAAGTATGTTCCATGGGCGTTGTATGATTTGACCGTCCATAGTCATCAGTCTGTATGCACCATGGCCAACAACTCCTTCTACCTGGTATGGTCCTTCCCATTTGTAGGCGAATTTGCCTGCTTTTCGATTCTTGGTGTTTTGAAACACCTCTCGGAGAACCAGGTCTCCTACCTCCAGGAGTCTGACTTTCACATTCTTGTTATAACTCCTGGCCACTGACTGTTTGTAAGCAGCCAAACGGATTTTTGCGCTTGCTCGCAGCTCGTCAATTGTGTCCAGACTTCTGATCATCTCTGTATTGTTCAGTTCCCTTGTCATATTTTCATATCTGTGAGTGGGAACTAGGACTTCTGACGGAATGACTGCTTCGGCGCCAAACACCAAGTCAAGGGTGTTTGACTGTTGCTATCTTTTGTGTCGTTAATCCGACCATAACACTAGTGGCAATTCATCTGCCCACTTTCCTCCTAACTCCTGTAACCTCCTTCTCAGATTGTCCATGATGATTTTGTTGCTGGATTCAGCTTGCCCATTGGACATTGGAGTCCTAGGTGCTGACTTTTTTAGGGTGATGTTCCACCTGGCACAGTATCCCTCAGTATCGTTGGAGATGAATTGTGAGCCATTGTCACATACGATTTCTGATGGGATACCAAACCTGCAAATGATGTTTCGTTTTATAAATGAAATGACCTGTTTATCTTTTACTTCTGTGAATGCTTCTGCCTCTATCCACTTGGAGAAGTAATCTGTCATTGCCAGCATCCAGGTTCTGTTTCTTGTGGCTCGTGGCAGAGGTCCTACTATGTCCATGCCCCATGCCATGAATGGCCAGGGAGAAATGATAGGGTGCAAGGGTTCTGCTGGCTGATGGATCATTGGTGCTGAGCGCTGGCAGGCGTCACATTTGTGTGCGTACTCTGCTGCATCTGCCTTCATTGTAGGCCAATAGTATCCCTGCCTGAGGGCTTTATTTGCCAGACTCCTGCCCCCTGCATGGTTTCCACATTCGCCACTGTGGAGATTATGTAATACAGTCTGCGCTTCTTTCTTTTCCAGGCACCGCAAGTAGGGGCCTGCTAGTGATTTTCTGAATAATATATCATCAATGAGTATAAACCTGGAAGCCCTCACTCTGAAAGCTCTCACTTCTTTCTTGTCGTCTGGCAGCTTGTTATGACGCAGCCAGTCTAGGTAAGGTGTACGCCAATCCCAGTCATCTGCCTGCTCGGATGTTTGAGCAGGTGACTGTGAGCTCTCACCTTCCTCTGTAACTGCCTGTGCTCCTTCTCCATTCTGTGGATCTTCCAGTTTTCCTTTGTCTACTTCATCTGCCTTCTGGATAGAAGGCTCCAGCATGTGTGCTATTGGAATGCTGGATAGCTCCGTTGGTTTAAATGTTGCCCCCAGAGTTGCCAAGGCGTCTGCTTTCACATTCTAATATCTGGGAATCTGCCTAAGCTTGCAAGTTGCGAATTTTTGTTTTAATTCTTTCGCTATTTTCAAGTATGCAATCATCTTTGAGTCTCTGGCTATGAACTCATCATTTACGTGGTTGACTATTAGTAAAGAGTCACTGGATATGTGCAGGTGCCTGACCCCTAACTCAAGAGCTAGCTTCATTCCCAATATCAAGGCCTCGTATTCTGTTTCATTGTTGGTTGCCTTGAATTCACATCTTACTGCTTGCGCTATCAGGTCTCCCTATGGTGATCGCAGGATTAATCCCACACCTGGCCCCCTTTGGTTGGAGGCTCCGTCGATATGCATCGGCCAGACTTCTGTCTCCTTGCTTCCCTCTAAGGTGAGGATCTTCGTATCCGCCCGGATTCGGATGGTCATTGAAGTCGACACGAAGTCGGCCAGTGCCTGCGATTTGATTGATGTTCTGGGGTCATACTGGATATCGTACCCACTGAGGTGCACAGACCATTTTGACATTCTGCCTGATAGTTCAGGCTTCCTCATGATAGATTTTAGCGGGTAGTTGGTCACGACATGTATGATGTGGGACTCAAAATAGGGGTGCAGTTTGCGAGATGCTACTACCAATGCTAGTACTAATTTTTCAAGAGATGTGTACCTGGTCTCTGCCGGCAGCAAAGACTTGCTCACGTAGTATACTGGTTTCTGCTCTTTTTCCTGCTCTCTGACCAGGACAGCACTCACTGCCACCTCCGTGACGGCCAGGTACAGGAATAGTGGTTCCCCCGGCCGGCCGGCTTCGGCGGCGGGGCTGCGAGGTAGTGTTTCAGCTCTCGAAGGCTTGCTCGTGCTCCGAGGTCCATTCAAACTTCGGCTTTTCCTTAGTATGTCGTAAAACAGACTGCATTTATCTCAAGATCTTGAAATGAACTTTGTTCGTGGCTGCTACCTTTCCAGCTAGTCTTTGAACATCCTTAGGCTTTTCAGTGATTCTAGTTGTAAGACAACTTTGATCCGCTCGATGCTGGCTTCTATCCCTCTTTGAGTTACAATATAGCCTAAGAATTTGCCAGAAGATACTCCGAAGGTGCATTTAGATGGGTTTAGCTTCATTTTGTATTCCCTGAGGGTGCTGAATGTTTCTGCCAGATGTCGCATGTGATCTTTGGCCTTCTCTGATTTCACCACCATGTCATCAATATACACCTCCATTGTTCTTCCTATCTATTCTTTGAACATTCGGTTAACCAGCCTTTGATATGTGGAGCCTGCGTTCTTTAGGCCGAATGACATGACGTTGTAGCAATATATTCCTCTTTCGAACATGAATGTCGTCTTCTCTTGATCTGCAGGATCCATCTTAATCTGATTGTACCCACTCCACGCGTCCAGGAATGTCAGCATCTCATGTCCAGCTATTGCGTCCACCATTGCATCAATATGAGGCAGCGGGAATGGATCTTTAGGGCATGCTTTGTTGAGGTCGGTGAAGTCCACACATACTCTCCACTTTCCATTCTTCTTTGGCACCACCACTACGTTAGACAGCCATTCGGGATATTTTACTTCTCTTATTTTCTTTGCTGCCAGCAGGCTATCTACCTCTTGGTTGATCACTTTGTTTCTTTCCGCTGCAAACTTTCTTCTTCTCTGCTGGATGGGTTTACACTTTGGGTCCACACTAAGCTTATGCGTTATGATGGACGGATCTATTCCTATCATGTCATCATGTGACCACACAAAACAATCCATGTTATGATGTAAGAAATTGACTAGTTGATGTCTTAAGCTTCCTGTGCATCCTGCTCCAATGAGCACGGTTCTTTCTGGGTGCAGCTTGTCTAGGTTGATTTGATCCAGCTCTTCTGCTGGGGGTTCGATGTATTTGTCCTGGATAGGCTGCTTCTGTAATTGCTATGCGGGAGGGCTGGCAGTGCACTTAAGTGCCTTCTTGTAGCAGCCTCTAGCTTCCTCCTGATCTCCTCTTATTGTTTCTACTCCCCATGGTGTGGGGAACTTTATGCACTGGTGGTATGTTGAGGGGACTGCTTTCATCTGGTGCAACCATGGTCTTCTCAATATGACGTTGTAGGTGGAGGGGCCGTCTATAACCAGGTACCTGACTTGCTTGTTGACTCCTCCCACATAGGTTGGGATGACTTTCTCGCCCAATGAGCTGGCTGTTTCTCCACTAAAGCCTACCAGCGAAATAGTCTTCTTCTGCAAATGCTTCTCGCTGAATCCCATGTTTTCTATAGTTTTCAGCATGATTAGGTTGACCGAGCTTCCTGTATCTACCAAGACCTTCCTGACTGTGCAATTGGCCATTGATAAGGTGATGATAAGTGCGTCGTGATGTTCTCGCTCGTCTTATGTATCTCCCTCATCAAAGCTGACCGCTGGTAGGTCACTGTGAGAAATTCTGCAAGAATTGGCTGGCCTGTCTCCTTTGGTCTCGGTGGCACGTCTTTTAGCTGCTGAGTATGTCAGCCCGCTTAAGTCTGAGCCGCCTGTTATCACGTTTATGATTTTGATGCATGTGGGTGGGTATGCAGGCTTGGCGGAGCCTACCTTATCTTGCTGCTTGCCCCCACGTGGTAATAGGTGGCTCAGCTTTCCTTGTTCGTACAGGCGCTTGATCTCTCTTCGTAATGTGTAGCAATCCTCAGTGTTGTGCCCAATATCACGGTGGAACTCACACTTCTTCTTGCTATCCTTTCTCCATGCTTGCTCTTCTACTGGTGGCTTGGGCCACCTGATTCCATCTCCCAGCTCCCTGAGTGCCTTCAAGATTCCCCCGATACCTGTAGTGAATCCGTACTCTGCCAGAGTGGGGAGTTGCTGATTTTCCTCGATTCTGTTGACTCCCCTTCCATATGGTCCGTACCTCTCATCCTTCTTCTTTGGTGGTTTGCTTTCTTCCCGATTTCTCCACGGCTGAGGTACTAGAAATACTTGGCGTGCTTAGTAAGCTGGCTCTGGCTAGGATATCTTCCTCCAATCTGATTGCGGCAGCTGCCTTCTCCTGCACTGCCTCGAAACTGTGGCAGGGATGCATAGTTAGCTGCTTGTATAGGTCGGAGTCATGGTGGAGGCCTCTTCTGAATGCTTCTACTGCTGTCTAGACGTCGCACTCTCGTACTGCTACCTTCTCATTGTTGAACCTAGTATTGTATTCTCCAATGCTCTCTCCTGCTCCCTGGACGATTCTGTACAGATCTCCTGCGTGTTTCTGTGGTTTTCTGCTGCTTGCGAACTGCTGAGTAAATGCGTTCACCAGTTCAGCAAATGTAGATATCGACCTGTTGGGAAGGCTCACAAACCATCAAAGTGTCGGTCCTGTTAGGGTGGACCCAAACCCTTTGCACATGAAAGCCTCCTTGACTTGCCCTACAGCTGTTACTGTCATCATTTTCTGCTTGTACTGGCTTATATGATCAAAGGGATCTACTGTGCCGTCGAAGAGAGGCATATTTGGATTTGTGAATCCCTTTGGCATGGCTGTGATGGATATGGTGTCCACGAATGGTGAGTCGGCATAGCTATCTAGTGCTGCTTTCTCGAGTGGGGGTGGCAACCCAGGGACCCTGCTCAGTATTTCTTTTAACTCAATCTTCTTGATTTGTTATCTTTGCTGAATACTGGGTCCGCCTTTGTCGGCTTTTCCTCGTTGGTTCAATAAACTGCCTCCTGATCCGAGCTCTTGATGGTTCTGATGTGTTCCAGCTGCTAGAGGAGTTGTTGTGACGACGGTCCCCTGCTGCCAGTCCATTTGTTGGTCTGACTCGGATCCTTCTCCAGGTGTCTGATCGATCGTGGAGGGGCTGCTGACGGGGATGCCACCTGCTTGTGCTTCAACGCAGCTAGCCGCAGGCCAGCTATCCGGCGTGAGGTATCCCAGCCCTCGTGGGGTTATTCTTCCATCTGATGGTATTGTGAATAGATACAACCTGGTTACCAGTTCAGTCGGTATCTGTCAAAGTGGATTCCTGCTGCCTGATTCCCCCTGCGTTAGATCTACTAGTGGGGACCTTCCCATGCCTGCCCTATTTGCTGGGGTGGCAGATTGCTGTTTCAGGATATCTATCTGTGCCCAGAGCTCTCTGTCCCTTTTTCTTGCTTCAGCTTCAGCTTTCTTCTGGTCCTCTCTCATGTTTTCGATAACTTTCTGAAGATTTTTTACGCCAGTGAGTAAGATTTGTGTGGGATTAGGTGGCGGGGTGAGGCCTGAACTTGCTGCTCCCTTATCTGAACTGGCTTGGGTCGCGACAGCAGGAGTCCTATGAGGTAGAGAGGTTTTTATTGTCGGTATGATTCTTGAGGTGTGTCCGGGAGCCTGTGTAGCCACTGTGGATGTTGGGTTTTGAGTAGAGGGCGGTGGTGGCGATGGTTGTCTGCTCCCTGACACGGCTTCCAATGCTTGCTTATCCATTGTGTATCTAGAGTATCAATGATTGACGACCACAATGCCCCACGGTGGGCGTCAGACTGTTTAGGTATTTTTTACCGAGTTGATTAATTAAGGTCAATGCGGTCTTACTCGTTGGTTGATTGTATGATCATTCGTATGTTAATAATCAAATAAAGCATGTAAAGTAAATTGACACGTGAGATTTGGTGACGCGGAAAACCCAATGTGGGAACAACCGCGGGAGGGACGGTATCCTGCCAAATATTACACTATACTTGAATAGGAGGATGATTACAATTGAAGCGTAAAGCTAATCCTGCTGGCGCTAGGCGTCAGGCCTGAAAGATCTTGGACGGTTGTATATTTGAGTATAAGAATATGCTAACGCCGTGGTGTAGATGTTTATGTGGATGCGTTCTTGAATATGAATGTGTGAATGTCCTTCTTGTTTTGCTTCCTTGGCTATTTATAGGGTGAGAACCCTAGATATGTCCTACTTTGATTATGGAAAGGGAATATAATTTCCATAAGAACTCTTTCCATACTCGATCGCCTTCCCCAATTCTCCCTGAGCTCCCTAACTTCTCCCTAACTTCTCCCTAACTTCTGTTTCCTTAATCCGGACGCCTTCTATGATGTGCTCCTGATCTTCCTTTAGCCCGTTTCCCCTTTCTCCTAATTTCGGGGTTCCTTCCTCCTTATCACTCCTCCCTTAGCCTTTTATTTTATCAAGTGGGCCTTCCTTATTGTGCTATTTTTAGCCCAAAGAGATGCTGCTAAGACTGAGGCAGTTTCGAGCAAGCGGTTGTTGCAGGAGGCCTTGGACAGGAATGAGGAGTTCACCCAAGAGAGGGATGACTTGGAGTTCAAGCTGGATGATGCTTCTGAAGGAAAAGTAGATCTATATACTAACATATTCATATATGTTCAATTTTAATTTGTCATAAAATTAACAAGTGATCTTATGCATGCAAACTATTTAAAAAAATAAAGAAGAATTCATCCTTACATTGGAATTTCGGTTCATATGGGCACAAAAGAGATCTCCTTCTCTTTTGTTCTTGAGCTTTCCTTTTGGATGAACAAAGACCCAAGTGTAGGATCTCTCCCAAGGAATTATACCCAAAGCACACTCTTAAATAAAATCAATATTATAAATACTAGTACAATATTAATTTTGTAAGAAAATTGACCCAAAATAATTTTGGTTTTTGTCTCCTAAAACCGGGTAGGAGAAAGAGGAAGAGGGGAAAATATTTTTATCTCTCTAAAAATATTTTTGATGAGATGAATGAATAATAATTATCCCACACACATGCATATGGTGAATAATAAAATTTAAGCAAAAGAACCCTTGTTCTTTTCTAGGTGAAACCGGGTAGGAGGGTGGAGGAAGGCCAATGCATGGGCTTGGTGCTCTTCCACAAGAGACACTAGGTATGCATGCCTAGTTGTAGAAAAATGATTACATCTTCCACTAATTTTAATAAACATTATAAGAATATGTTAATTACATCTAATATTTCGGTCCATATGGATAACATGGAATCCATTTTATTTTTGTCAATTGTCAATATGTCACATGTCATATGTTGTATAAATTTGTTGTGCATTTTTAACATATTAAAAATCAACGTATTATTAAAAATACGTCACATACAAAAATCGACTTAGTAATTCATAATTACTTGTACCAAAATATTTTACCAATTTATAAATTACAACAATTTGTATTTATAATAATTCATTCAAATTTAATTGTTTCCTTAAACAATAATTTCATCTGAGTAATGATACAATTCGATTACTCAAACCGTATCTCATTTTAATCAATTTCAATGTGATACGTAAATTTTACTTCCAAAATCGTCCGTCAATTTTCAAGTAATTTAATTAACTCGTAACATTATACGATTAATTAAATGATCAATTAAGAGTGTTGCCCTATAGGTATGACCTAGGAGATCAACTGATCACCACCGTCGCACGACAGTAATGTCAAACTCTAGTCAGCCAATCATTACCGATATATGTTGATCAGTTGACAGTAAAAATATTACTTCCCAATTGTATTCTTTATAATGAGATTTAAACATGTGATCATCATGATCAACAGTCGTGATCGCATTATTGTCGGAGGACACATATTCCAACAATCTCCCACTTGTCCTCGACAAGTGTGCGTCACCAATTCTCTTGTCCTATTACTATCTCCCACTCAATGCAAGGTATCTTTCAGGTCGTACTTGCAAGTGATCATATCGAGAGTGGTTTCCTCGATCTGGAGAATAACTGATTGACCGGACTTATCTATCATAGATACTTTCCGAGCGTGGCCACGCATTTCCAGTTCATTACTCCTCGAGTGGCCCTGAGATATTGTTATAACCCTGACTAGGGGTGGACAATTCCTATCGCAGTCATTCCCTTCAACTAGCCACAGCCATCATAACCTAAAATGGTGCCCATTTGTCCCCATTTACGAAGGTCGTAGTAACACAAATAAAAGTTAATCTGAAACTGTGCCATCTTAGGTGAATAGTCTTTAGTCAAAAGAATCGACTCATTAGAATACTATAGTAGCTCTCGCCACGACCATGCTATATAAATTGCAAGAACTCTATAAACGGTCATGAGGCCCGACAAAATGTTCCTAACAGTCTGCCTATGTGATCGACTAGTCATCTCACATGACTCTATGGCACTTGAACTTGCCATCAATCGCATCACACTCTAGTCACTTCGAGACATCACCTCATACAAGTGATTATGGGCAAATACTATGTTAATCCGTGTTCACTTTAACGGAGTTCAATTGTCATTACAACCCGTTTGGATGTAACAATGTATAAATTAAAGATAAAAGACAAATGTGATTGTGAACATGAACAAAAACAACACTTTTATTTCATTTCAAAATCTAACAAAAACTTGGTACACGTTTAAGTCCCATGGACGTAACATGTCCATCATGCTTAGCCTGCGATAAAGGCTTGGTGAGCGGATCGGCTATGTTGTCATCCGTCCCAACCTTACAAATCGCAATTTCCTTTCTCTCAATGAAATCTCTTATTACATGATATTTTCTAAGTACATGTCTTGATCTATTACTAGACTTCGGCTCCTTAGCTTGGAAGATTGTCCCACTATTATCACAATAGAGAGTGATGGGATCATTGGCGGTAGGTACTACTCTTAGACCTTCCGTGAATTGCCTGATCCACACAGCTTCCTTTGCGCTTCGATGCTTTGCTATGTACTCACCTCCGTTGTTGAATCCGCGATTCTGACTTCCTTGAAGCTTCTCCAGCTAACGGCACCACCATTGAGCATGAAAACAAAACCAGCTTGTGATTTCATGTCATCTCTATCTGTTTGAAAACTTGAGTCCGTGTATCCATTAACACGCAGCTCAGTGTCTCCTCCAAACACTAGGATAGAATCCTTAGTTCTTCTTAAGTACTTAAGGATGTTCTTGACAGCAATCCAGTGACTCTCACCTGGATTTCCTTGATATCTACTCGTCATGCTCAAGGTATACGAGACATCAGGATGTGTGCATATCATGGCGTACATGATTGATCCGACAGCGGAAGCATAAGGGATCGTCTTCATGCGTTCAACATCATGGGGTTCGGAGGGAGATTGAGTCTTGCTCAATATCGTCCCGGTTACCATAGGTACCAAACCCCTTTTGGATTTGTCCATGCTGAACCGTCGAAGAATCTTATCAACATAAGACTCTTGACTTAGTGCCAATATCCTCTTGGATCTATCTCTATGGATCCGGATACCTAATATGCGTTGTGCCTCTCCTAAATCCTTCATTTGGAAGTGGTTACCTAACCACTTCTTAACAGAAGACAACATTGGAATATCATTTACAATGAGTAGTATGTCATCGACATACAAGATTAGGAACACAACATTGCTCCCACTAAATTTCATGTATAAACATGGTTTCTCAACACTTCGAGTGAAACCATTTTCCTTTATAACACGATTGAATCGATGATTCCAACTTCTAGATGCTTGCTTAAGATCGTAAATGGATCTCTTAAGCTTGCACACTTTGTTATGATTTTTAGAATCAACAAAACCTTCGGGTTGTATCATGTACACCTCCTCTTCTAAATGCCCATTTAGAAAAGCGGTTTTGACATCCATTTGCCATATCTCATAATCATGAAATGCGGCAATCGCTAACAAAATCCGTATGGATCTTAGCATGGCTACGGGGGCGAAGGTCTCATCATAATGGAGACCTTGGACTTGGGTAAATCCTTTTGCCACTAGCCTAGCTTTGTAGACATCATCATGTCCTTCTATGCCATTTTTGACTTTGAATATCCATTTGCATTGAAGGGGTCTTGCCCCTTTAGGCAAATCTACCAAGTCCCAAACTTGGTTTTCATGCATAGAATCCATTTCGGACTTCATGGCTTCAAGCCATAAGGAGGAATTAGGACTAGAGATTGCAGTCTTGTAGGTGGCGGGCTCGTCACTTTCTATAAGCAACACATCAAGTGTTCCATCTTCTTCGATAAGTCCCACATATCGATCGGGATGGCGAATAACACGGCCCGTTCTTCTAAGAGGAGGAGGAATAACCGTATTAGACGACGAAGGAACTTCTTCTTGCGTCTCTATCTCGGTTTATGGCTCTTGAACTTCATCAAGTTCAAAATTTCTCCCACTCTGTCTCTTAGAAATAAATTCTCTTTCTAAGAAGACAGCCTCGCAAGACACAAACACTTTGTTTTCTTGAGGTTTATAGAAGTAGTAACCTCGTGAGGTTAAGGGATAACCTACAAAGATGCACTTTTCGGATCTTGGGGCAAGCTTGTTGTCGTTCTTAGACTTGACCTAAGCATCACATCCCCAAATCTTCATATAGGATATATTGGGAACCCTTCCCGTCCACATCTCACATGGAGTCTTTTCAGTGGACTTTGTGGGACTATTGTTTAAAGATCTAATTGCGGTTTGAATCGCAAATCCCCAAAACGAGTTTGGTAACTCGGTTTGACTCATCATGGATCGAACCATATCAAGTAGGGTTCGATTTCTCCTTTCGGCAACACCATTAAGTTGTGGTGTTCCGGGTGGAGTAAGTTGTGATATAATACCACAACCTTTCAAGTGTGAATCAAATTCAAGGCTAAGGTATTCCCCACCACGATCGGATCGTAGTGCCTTAATCCTTTTTGTTCAATTGGTTCTCTACTTCGTTTTGAAATTCCTTGAATTTCTCAAACGCTTCACTCTTTTGCTTCATCAAATAGATATACCCATATCTACTCAAGTCATCGGTGAAGGTTATAAAGTAGTCATAATTACCACGAGCGGTGATACTCATTGGTCCACATACATCGGTGTGTATGAGTCCCAATAGTTCACTAGCTCATGTCCCTTTACCACTAAAAGGATTACGAGTCATTTTGCCAAGTAGGCAATATTCGCATGTACCATATGATTGATAATCAAATGGTGTAATCACATTAGTCGAAATTAATCTTTTGATGCGATTCTCGTTTATGTGACCTAATCGACAATGCCAAATGAACGCTTCACTTGGGTCACTTGATTTGAGTTTCTTTGATTGAATGTTATAGATATCATTAGTCGGATTTGAGGTCTCTAAAATGTAAATGCCATTGATAGAGGAAGCTTGGCCTATAACCAAGTCGTTCCTAGAAATAGTACAACGATTGTTCTTAATGACAAAACAAAAACCGTCCATGTCTAGCATGGCGATTGAAATAATGTTTTTAGAGAGTGTAGGCACATAAAAACAATTATGTAAATACAACTCAAATCCATTAGGCAAAGCTAAAACATAAGTTCCTTTGGATTCGGCCGCTACCCGAGCTCTATTTCCAAGGCGTAGATCCACATCTCCCTTGCTAAGCCTCTTCACGTCTCTTAAACCCTGTAAATGATTACAAAGGTGAGAACCACAACCGGTATCTAGTACCCATGTCGTAGTGGAAGTATAATTTATATCAATAACATAAATTTCTTTAGGAATTTTACCTTTTGGAACGATGATTCCTTCCCTTATATTTCGCAAATATACGGGACAATTCCTAAGCCAATGTCTCATGCCATAGCAATAATGGCACTCATCATTAACTTGCTTGAAGTTTTTGATTTTCTTTCCCTTCTTCTTGAACCTTTTGCCCTTTGAAGCAAGAACTTGATTGCTTGAGTTCCCACTAGTTTTGGCATCTTTATCTTCCAGAGACAAAGACCCTATAGATTGTATGAGGTAGTCTTCCTGAGACGGGCTCACACGAGGTCTAGTAGTAGTAGGTGGTTTAGAAGAAGTGATGAAGTTAAGGTTTCCATCCGAACCTATCCCAAAATGAAGTTCTCTAGTAGTGTCGAAATCATTGTTGGAGCAAACGTCGTCAAAAACATTGTGGTAAGACTCAATAGTTATCGGTGCGGTAGCATTTGATGGATACATTGTAATGAACTACAAATATGGAGGAAAAGGAAATATTAACATTTGTCTTTTAATATCATACTTGTAAATAATTAACAAGATATGAACATTTATATAGTGACCTCTACCCAACTATTATAAATGATTCCAAGACCCAAATTCATATCGACTTAGGCACGGTGGGGCCGATACATCCTTTATCAATATAACTCGGTGAACTAACGTTTAATCGATTCTACTTTTAGAACTCTTGGTCGATAATATTACATTAACAATTATCTTTAGCCCAAAACACATCCGACAAGGGCACGATGTGGCCGATACATCCCTTATCAAAAACTTTTGTTGAGTTCAATCCAAATTTCGAATAAATGTGTCCATGATCCAAACCCACATTAACTTGGGCACGGTGTGGCCGATACATCCCTTATCAACATGAATTCGGTGGATAGACATTTATCACCCACTTCCCCTACGTAACAAGGTTTGTACCCCGGTGTGGCCGAGTGCACTCCCTCACGAAATAGGTTTTCATGGTTTCTACTATTTGGTAAGGCTATGTCTCAATTGATTGTTTTAGCGAGAGGTCATGTCAATTTATTATCTATCACGTTTTAAGTGAACTAAAGCGGTGAACTACGATAATTTTTAATTGACACGGTCGATAAACTCGCTGAAAGAAGATGCATGTTTTAGTTATGGCGATTTAGCGATGCATGTGACATAAAAATAAAATGCAAGCATAAAATAAATCCTAGTATGGCCTTTCCTAAAATAGAAAAACTATTTAACTATTACATATTCGGAAACCAACTCCATTGGTCCCTTGAACTTTGGTTGTGGCACGCATCTCGAGGTAACACCGTCTTTATGTATCGCCATCTTGAAGAAATCCGTCTTCGGGAATTCCGAGATAAATTAAATTACATAGCAAATTACATAATTTCCTATTATACATTTGTAACTAAAATAAAATAAATCTATTAAATTACAAAACGGTGATACGAGATCACAATAAAATTACAACCGAATCGATATTCCCATACATTTCGGGTAATACCAATTAAAACTAAGGCCATACTAAGTAAAAATTACATAATTCAAAAATTACATAAATTAAATTATGACAATCATAAAGAAAATGCAGCATTATAATATGTATGAACATGCCCAATTTTATGCTAAATCGCCTTTAATTAGCCAATATCGTATATTACTCGGTTTTTACGGATTTGCGTGATTTCAACATTTTATAATCACAAAAATACATAAATTCATATTTATGCATAAGTTAATTACCCTAACCTCTTAGGACTCAAAATTTAGTCTTCACTAATTATTTGACCATAATTAACTCATATTTCTAAAATTGTTCATTAATGGACCAAAAATTACAAAAATAAGCTATAAACTTCAAATAAATCACAAAATTTCAAATAAATTCAAAATTTGAAATTTAAACTCATGAACATTCTGGAAAAATACCATGACACTCATAATGTTCAAAAACTTAGGTTAAAAATTTCGAAATTGTTTCGGAAAAACAATGTTGCGGTTTATCGGTTTTTAACAAAATAATCATAAAAACATGAGAAAAATTATATTCATTAACTTTTCAATTTTAGATCTGAAACAGATAATAAAATGCAACATATGATGTTTTTCTTTAGTCATAGAGTATGTTTTATTAATATTGCACTAATAAAGTCACTATTCATGCTATTTTTCTTCAAAAATCCATAAATCATGCAAAAAGACTTCACTATAGCCTATTATTTTACACACATCTTGTAAAATTTCATGTGACAACATACTAAATTTCTATGACCAGATTCGAAATTTATCTCATATTAACCTATTTTTCACCTAAATCCGAATTTAATAATGAAAAATCCATTTTTCGAGCATAAGAAGTCCAAAAATTATGAAAATTTACAGGTTATCTCAAAATAATATATGTGACAACATATCCAAAAATCACTTGAAAATTGGAAGTATAGCTAATTTTAGTCCGAAAATGACATTTTATTCACAAAATCATATTTTAATGTCATTATTATGTAAAATGAACAAATAAAAATCCATAAAATAACCAAAATATCCTAAAAACATTTTAGGTCCAGAAATTTAACATGCATAAATTAATTTCGTGATATCGCATAATAACACAAATTATTCAAGTTTTATATGTTATTCTTATAACTCGGAAAAACTTTTAACCGATTTGCATGCAAACAACCATGACTCTTGATACCGATTGAAGGAAAAGTAGATCTATATACTAACATATTCATATATGTTCAATTTTAATTTGTCATAAAATTAACAAGTGATCTTATGCATGCAAACTATTTAACAAAATAAAGAAGAATTCATCCTTACATTGGAATTTCGGTTCATATGGGCACAAAAGAGATCTCCTTCTCTTTTGTTCTTGAGCTTTCCTTTTGGATGAACAAAGACCCAAGTGTAGGATCTATCCCAAGGAATTATACCCAAAGCACACTCTTAAATAAAATCAATATTATAAATACTAGTACAATATTAATTTTGTAAGAAAATTGACCCAAAATAATTTTGGTTTTTGTCTCCTAAAACCGGGTAGGAGAAAGAGGAAGAGGGGAAAATATTTTTATCTCTCTAAAAATATTTTTGATGAGATGAATGAATAATAATTATCCCACACACATGCATATGGTGAATAATAAAATTTAAGCAAAAGAACCTTTGTTCTTTTCTAGGTGAAACCGGGTAGGAGGGTGGAGGAAGGCCAATGCATGGGCTTGGTGCTCTTTCACAAGAGACACTAGGTATGCATGCCTAGTTGTAGAAAAATGATTACATCTTCCACTAATTTTAATTAACATTATAAGAATATGTTAATTACGCCCAGTATTTCGGTCCATATGGATAACATGGAATCCATTTTATTTTTGTCAATTGTCAATATGTCACATGTCATATGTTGCATAAATTTGTTGTGCATTTTTAACATATTAAAAATCAACGTATTATTAAAAATACGTCACATACAAAAATCGACTTAGTAATTCATAATTACTTGTACCAAAATATTTTACCAATTTATAAATCACAACAATTTGTATTTATAATAATTCATTCAAATTTAATTGTTTCCTTTAAAAATAATTTCATCTGAGTAATGATACAATTCGATTACTCAGACCGTATCTCATTTTAATCAATTTCAATGTGATACGTAAATTTTACTTCCAAAATCGTCCGTCAATTTTCAAGTAATTTAATTAACTCGTAACATTATACGATTAATTAAATGATCAATTAAGAGTGTTGCCCTATAGGTATGACCTAGGGGATCAAATGATCACCACCGACGCACGACAGTAATGTCAAACTCTAGTCAGCCAATCATTACCGATATATGTTGATCAGTTGACAGTAAAAATATTACTTCCCAATTGTATTCTTTATAATGAGATTTAAACATGTGATCATCATGATCAACAGTCGTGATCGCATTATTGTCGGAGGACACATATTCCAACAGCTTCCCTCTACTTTTATATCAAGGAAGGGCGGCTGCTACGTCGGAGCCTGTCGAGGCCAGGGCGAAGTGGAACCCTGAGGCTGAGATGGATTTTACTGCTTCAAAGTATCCTGACCTGCATAATATGGAGAATGAACAGGAGGTCGACTCTCCAGGGAAGCAGGATGTTGACGGTGATCCGAATAAGAGTGGGGAGCAGGTTGTTGATGCTCCTACTGTTTCTAAGCAGAAGCAGTAGTTTATTTTTTCAGTTTGGTATTTTGGCCCATCCAGGGGGGATGTCCCTGGATAAACAATATTTTTCTTTTCCTGTGTTGGGTCAGGGAGGTTATCCCTGGCTTTTATGAATATTTTGGCACATTTGCCCCAAGGGATAAAGGTTTTTATTAATATAGGTATGATGGCCTTCTTTTGGCTTATTCTGCTTTTGATATTCCTTTGTGAGTTTCATCCTGTTGGGCCTGTCAAACATTCTGTTTGAATAACCTGCACATTATTTTCGTTTTATTTTGTTATTCATGAGTAATTCAACCAAGTATAGTTTTTTGGTATAATGGTTGAAGGGGTGGGAAAACCGGCCTATCAGGAGGGCTTATGTCCCCTGCCTAGCTGGAGGGCTTGGTATTCGGCCTGTCAAGAGGGCATTTTAGACTAAGTGTTTGGGAGAGAACACCCTTACACCTGTCTTGCTGCGTCCAGCCGGTTGTAATCCGTGGCAGTAAACCTAGTCAGGTCAGGCAATTATTTCATGCCTGATTGGTCCTGACTCTTTACTGTATCTGGTGGCGGTTACCAACTCGTCAGGCACAGTTAAGTGCAAAATTTTTGTTTCAGGAATGTATAGTAGAGTAGCCCTCAATCCTGAATATTTATGCATATAATCTTTTATCATGTATAATTGTTCAGGATTCAAAAAGTCAATAGATGGGTTAGTTGAACAGATATAAAATACAGACAAGGCATGTAAAACATGTAGTTCATCACATAGCATGTTAGGTTGAGTAGTGATTGAATTTATACCTGATTGTAGCCTGATCTTTACATATGGAATAATTTTAAATGAGTTACATTCCAGGATCTTGGGATCATTTCCCCTTCTAGCGTTTGGAGCCTGTATGCTCCTTGTCCAACAATTGAATCAATTAAGTAAGGGCCTTCCCATGTGGGAGCCAGTTTGCCTGCTGATTTTTCTTTTTTATTTGGAAATACTTTGCGTAGGACAAGGTCTCCTTCTTTAAAGACCCTGACCCTGACGTTTTTATTGTAAGTCCTGGCGACTGCTTGTTGATATGATGCCATCCTGATTTTGGCAAAACGTCTCTTAATTCTTCTGTCAGGACCAAGTTGTCTTGCATCAGGTCTTTATTTGCTTCAACGTTGTTCAGGCTGCATCTGGATGTTGGTACTCGTACTTCCGCAGGAATGACATCTTCACAGCCATACACCAGGGAGTAAGGTGTTTGCCCTGTTGTAGTTTTTGGAGTTGTCCTGTCTGCCCATAGTACTAATGGAAGTTCTTCACCCCATCTACCTCGTCTTCTTTTTAGCTTCTTTTTTAGGCAGCTTATGACTACCTTATTGCTAGATTCAGCCTGGCCATTAGCTTTTGGATATCCAGGGGTTGATGTTACCAGGTTGATATTCCATTCTTGGCAAAATGCTTGGGTCCTTTTCCCCACGAATTGAGTTCCGTTATCTTATACTATTTCTGATGGGACTCCATATCTGCCAATGATGTTTGTCCTGATGAAGGATATTACTTCTTTTTCAGTTACTTGCCTGAAAGAGTCAGCCTCAATCCATTTGGAGAAGTAGTCAGTCATAGCTAACATGAATACTTTTTGTCCTAGAGCTACGGGCAGTTTTCCCACAATATCCATGCCCCACTTTATGAATGGCCAGGGCGCGGAAATTGAATGGAGGAGTTCAGATGGTTGAGGTATGATTGGTGCATGAAGTTGGCAGGCTTCGCATTTTGAAAAGTATTCCGAGCATCGGCCCTCGGTGTGGGCCGATGTAGCTTTGTCTGAGAACTTTGCTTGCCAGGCTCTTTCCTCCTTTGTGGTTGCCACAGTGTCCATCGTGTATTTCTTGAAGTAGTAGTTTGGCTTCGTCAGGCTCCAAACATCTCAGGTAGGGTCCAACCTGCGATCTCTTGAATAGAGTGTTATTGATGATAGCATAAGTTGAAGCTCTAATTTTAAAAGCCCTCGCCTCATGTCTGCCCCGAGGCAGTATTCCTTGGAGAAACCAGTCATAATAGGGTTTAGTCCAAGAGTTATTGTCCTGATTGACAGGATTGACTTGTTCAGGTTTGCTGATGGCTGGTTCTAATAAGTGCACAATTGGTATTTAGTCCAAAACAGTGGGGGTAAAATTCGAACCTAGGCTGGGTAGGGCGTCAGCCTGGGTATTCAGGTCTCTTGATATTTGATATATGTCAAATAAAGCGAATTTAGCGGCAAGGTTTTTTGCATATTGTAAATACGAAATTATTTTTGCATCCTTAGCCGTATAAATCCCCTTTATTTGATTAGCAATTAAGAGTGAATCAGTTTTTACCTTTAGGTTTTGAACACCGAGGTCTAGACATACCTTTAAGCCTGCTATTAGAGCTTCATATTCTGCTTCATTGTTGGTAGCTTTGAACTCACAGCTTATAGCCTGAGCTATCACGTCTCCCTGTGGTGATTTAAGTACTAACCCTAACCCTGTCCCCCTGGCGTTGGATGCCCCATATATGAATAGGGTCCATTCTTCGTCTGGGGTTTTATTTTCTAGTTGGTTGACCTCTTTTATCGTGTCCGGTTCCGGTTAGGGCTAAAGTCACCACAAAGTCTGCTAGGGCTGCGATTTGATCGGCGCCCGGGTTCAAAGGAGATGTCGTATGTGCTAATCAGACGACCATTTGGCCATCCCGCTGAAAGTTCGAGTTTACGCAGATGATTTTATGGGCGATTGGTCATGACTATAATGGGGTGACTTTCAAAATAGGGTCGCAATTTAGTACAGGACATAATTAAAGCTAAGACATATTTTTCAAGTAGTCCATACCTCAACTCAGCATCTAGCAGGCTTTTACTTACATAGTAGACTGGATGTTGCTTGACCGTCCCCGTTCTTTCACCAGGATCACTATGATCATTTGTGTCGGTGACAGTAGGTATATCTTGACAAAGGCTCTACCTTTTCTCGGCTTAGCCAGATGGGTGGAGATGATAAATATGATTTTAGATCCTGAAAAGTCTGTCTCATGCTCATCTCGTCCACTTTGGAATTGTTTATTTTTCCTGAGGAGGTTATAGAATGTTTTGCATCTCTCAGAGGATCTTGATATGAAACGGTTCAGGGCAGCTACCCGGCCTGTCAATTTTTGGATATCCTTGACAGACTTGGGTGACTGTAGTTCCAGGATAGCCTTTATCTGTTCAGGGCTAACTTCTATGCCTCTCTTTGTGACCATATATCCAAGAAATTTGCCTGCAGAGACTCCAAAGTGGCATTTTGCAGGGTTCAGCTTCATGTTGTATTTTTCTAATATCTCAAATGCTATTTCTAGATGCTTCACATGATCTTCTGAATTCTTAGAATTCACCACCATGTCGTCTATGTATACTTCCATGATGTCACCTATCTGGTCTTTAAACATCATGTTGAACAGGCGCTGGTACGTTGCCCCTACATTCTTCAGGCGAAAGGCATGGCAGTGTAACAAAGATATGCCTCGGTCTGTAATGAATACAATACTCTCCCCGGTCAAACAGGTGCATCTTTATTTGATTGAATCCATTGGAGGCATCCATGAATGTCAGCATTTCGTGGCCTGCTGTGACGTCTACCATGGCATCAATATGAGGCAGGGTGAATGGATCTTTAGGACAGGCTTTGTTAAGGTCAGTGTAGTCTACACAGACTCTCCACTTCCCATTCTTTTTTTGCACAACAACTACGTTAGCCAGCCACTCAGGGTACATTACTTCCCTGATCATCCCCATATCCAAGAGTTTCTCTACTTCCTCGTTTATTATGGTATTTTGTTCAGCTGCAAATTTGCGCCTTTTCTCATCAGACAAAGGCTTAAAAGATGGGTCAACATTGAGCTTATGAGTAATTATATCAGCACTAATTCCAGTCATATCAAAATGTGACCAAGCAAACCAAGATGATTTATTTTTAAGGAATTTTACCAGTTCAGGCCTGGCAATATCTGGTGCGTCAGATCTTATCAAAACATACCTGTCAGGGTACTCAGGGTCTAGGATTACCTGATCTGTTTCGATTCTGGGAGGTGCCACATAAGTGCTCCCGACAGTGGTACACGTAATTGCTATGTCGGGACTTACCCGCCTTGAAGGCTTCAAGGCTGCTGTGTAGCATTCCTGGGCTGTCTTGTGATCCCCTTTGATTGTGGCTATGCCCCAGTCTGTTGGTATCTTGATGCACTAGTGATAGGTTGATGGTACGGCCTTATCATTGTGAATCCAGGGTCTGCCCAGGATAGCATTGTAGGATGACAGGCAGTCAAGGACTCCAAATTTCTCATAACATGAGACTCCTTCCACGTAGGTTGGGAGGTAGATTTCTCCTAGAGTGCTCCTGGTTTCACCACTGAATCCTACTAGGGCGCTGGATTTTTTGATGATTTGGTCCTCGTTGATCTTCATGGCTTTTAGTACGTCAAGCATTATCAGGTTCACTGAGCTGCCTCCGTCTACCAGGATCCTTCTTACTGTGGCTGTTCCAATCTGCATAGAAATTACCAGGCCATCATGATGAACATCAGGGATGCCCACTATGTCACAATCATTGAAAGTGATTGTTGGGACATGATCCGGCTTGCAGGGCGATACAGTCCTTGGCGTCCTGGCTATCTTTTTTGCTGCTGAATTTGTCAGGCCACAAATTTCTGAACCACCAGATATGAATTTTACTTCATAGATTGGTGGTGGTGGAGGGAGACTACGGTCCTGGTTATGCTCCTGATTCTCTTTATCCTGGGTTGCGTTCCTACCTTTTGTCTTGATCAGGTCTTTCAGGTATCCTGATTTTAGCAGGTAGGCCACTTCCTTCCTCAAGGTGAAACAATCATCCGTGGTGTGTCCAATATCCATGTGAAATTCGCACCATTTTGAATTGTCTCTTATGGGATTTGGATTTTCTGACTTCCTGGGCCATCTGACAGCTGATCCCATGTTGTCAAGTCTCTGGATCAACCCTGCAATATCAACACTGAAGTTATGTTCGGAGATAGGTGGGTAAACATTAACCTGACCTTGATGCTCATGGGCCAGATTCACTTCTGACTGATCTGGCCTGGAATATGGAGTAGGTCTATAGTTGTTTCCTTTGTTGCTCTTCCTACTGCTCCTTTCATGATCTTTTGGTCTACTAGTTTATAGCTTTTATCTTCTTCCAGCCTGATGAAAGCAAGAGTCTTGGCCTGGACAACTTCGAAGGTGTGGCAGGGATACTTAGTGAGTTCGCTGTATAAGTCACTATATGGTAGTAACCCCTGTCTGAATGCCTCCACTGCTGTTCCAACGTCACACCTGGGTATGGATACTTTCTACTTGTTGAATCTTGCCATAAATGTCCCGAGAGTTTCATCAGGCTTCTGTGTAACTCGGTAAAGATCACTGGATCATTTCTCCAACTCCCTGCTACTCGCAAACTGCTGGTTGAAACTGTTGATCAGGTTGGCAAAGGAATGGATGCTGCCAGTTGGCAGGTTGATGTACCATTGCAGGGCAGGGCCAATCAGGGTCGTTCCGAATCCCTGGTTGGAATCTAGAGTCTGCCCCTTGGGTCTTCTCTAATTTTTGCTTTACAGCTGACTCAGATTCTTTCAATTGCAGGATTTCTGCTTCAGTTTGGGCTACTTTTTCTTTCAGGCTTTCCAACTCAGCCATTTTTTGGAGAGCTGCATTCAATTGTTCTTCAACGGTGGGTTCGGCCATTTTTGTAGGTTTTTTGAATTTTTGTAAGATAAGAAAAAAGGATTTAAAGAGCTAGATGCCCCACGGTGGGCGCCAATTTTTTTGTGTGGATTTTGCGCAAGGCGAAATCAGGTCAGGGTAGAGTTGTGTAAGGTTAACTAGCTCTAGATAGTCTGTTGGTCAGGTCGTCAGGATACAATAATAAGCTGTAAATAAAATAACACCAACAATAATAAGACAAGAAATTTTGTACGTGGAAAACCCTTGAATGGGAAAAAACCACGGGCACCAAGCCATGAGAGGATTTCACTATGTAATTTGGGGGAATAATTATATGATTATAACAATGCTTAGTTCTCTCTATGTATTGCGTATGCTTCTTCTTGTGTGTGTACCATATGCCTCCAATATCTTCAAAGTATTCCTTATATAGGCTTCTTCCCTGAACGGTTGCTTGATACAGTATTAAATGCAGATTATTCTCCATTATTACCAGTAATAATTGCCAATTATTCCTCCCTTAATTACTGCATTTACTGCGAAATCTTCATACTTAATGTTGCGTATATAATTCCTTTATAACACGCGTATATGGTCTAATATCGTCCTGATATTTTGACCGTTGTCCTCTCCATGGCCTGGCGTCTATCTTCATGTGCCCTGATAGCCTGGCACCCTGACAGCCTGACAGTCGGGTTTAGATGAGATACTGACCAGGAAGGTCTGCGGATTTCCAGGCCTAACACACACTAATCAATGAACACAAATTTAGTGCTAATATTACATCAAATGCGCTCTAGACAACCAAAGGTTATCATTATCATTGATAAACTTAGGACTCCAAACTCTAATCCTAGTATGGATAGCACGTCAAACTTGCTCAGCTATTAATTCAGGTCATGAAACCTTAAAGAATAGCCTAGCCTCATTACGCTGGTTCCAGATCAGGTACCAAGCTGCCAGAAGAGTAGCAGTGGTCACCTGTTTCCTCAGCCTGCTCCATCTCTTCTTCCTGATACACTGCAATTGATTAGTAGCATCTAGCCGAGCACCCAACTTCACAGCCAGATAGCTATAGATCTTATGGTTGAAGCTGCACTCTTGAAACAGATGGGCATGACTCTCAGTAGCAAGAGCACAGATACATCACTTGTCATCATTAGAGATATGCAATTTAAATAACTTCTCCTTCAGCATTAAAGCGTGACTAGCAATAAGCCAGGCAATGAAGCAATGCTTAGGAGGAGAAACAGCATTCCAAACAGATCTGTGCCAGTTAACCACTGGCCTTTTTTCTCTCAACCAAGAATAGCACGACTTCACAGAATAGTCACCAACACCTATACTCCAGACTCCATCAGAAAACCCTTCCTTGATAGTATCTCTAACATGACAAACTTTCCTCCAATGCCAGCTGGTATCAGAGGATGGATTTCAGGATTGCCAGGATTGCCCCTTTAAATACACCTGATGCACCCACTGGACCCATAGCTTATCAGGCTTCACTGATAGCCACCAGACCAGCTTGCCAATAGTAGCAATATTCCAGATTGAACTGACTCTAAGACCAAGTCCCCCTTCCTTCTGAGGAACACAAACCTTATACTAGGCAAGTAAAGGAGCTTTATTATGCTCAGTACTCCCTTCCCACAAGAAATTCCTGCAAATGACATCTACTCTATTTATGACTCCTTTAGGCAACACAAATAAAGAGGCCCAGTAACTAGACATGGTCGAGAGCACTGATTTAACAAGGACAAGCCTCCCTGCAAAAGAAAGTTTCTTAGCTCCAAGACACATGATCCTCTCAACTATTTTATCAATGAGAACCCCACAATCACTCCTTTTTAACCTACCTGCTGTAATAGGAACACCTAAATATTTAAAAGGCAGGGTGCCTTCTTTAATACCAGAAACAAACAAGATATCCTATTTTAAACCAGAGGGAACACCATTGAAATAAGCACAGGACTTCTGTGGGTTCATCTTAAGCCCTGAAGCTCTGGAAAAGGATTCATAAGCCCTCAGCAAGACCATAATAGACTGTGTATTCCCTTTACAGAATAAAAGTAAATCATCTGCAAACATCAGATGAGTAAGCCTCATAGGTTTGCAAAGGGGATGAAAATGAAATGGCAACTTCTCAGTAGCACAGTCAATGATTCTTGTAAAATATTCCATACACAAAGTGAAGAGTAGTGGGGACATAGGGTCACCTTGCCTCAGACCTCTCTTCCTAGGAAAGAAACCAAAGTTATCCCCATTAAGACTGAGAGTATAAGTAGAACTACTCACACATTCCATGATAAGCCTACTAAAAGAAGCTGGGAAATTAAAAACATCAAGGATCTCAGCTAAAAATTCCCAACTAACTGAGTCATAGGCTTTCATCAGATCCATTTTAAACATACAACGAGCAGAACAAGACTGTCTGTTGTACAATATCACCAGATCTTGACACACCATTATATTTTCTAGTATACTTCTCCCTTTTATGAACCCTCCCTGATTCTTGCTAATCAACTCAGGCAAAACAAGAGCCAGTCTGTTGCACAAAAGTTTGGAGATACACTTGTAGAGAACATTGCAGCAGGCAATGGGTCGGAATTGATGAACATAAGTGGGCATCTTGCATTTAGGGATCAGGGTAACAATAGTAGCATTCAACTTCTTGAGAAGTTTACCAGAATTAAAAACATCATGAACAACAGCACAGACTTCATCACCAATAACTGTCCAGGAGTCCTTAAAGGAAGCACTTGAATACCCATCAGGTCCAGGTGCTTTATGATCAGGGATTGAAAAAATGGCTGCCTTAATCTCCTGATTAGTCACATGGAGTACAAGAATATCTTGAAGACCAGCATCACACACCCTACCTCTCTTGATGATCTGAAAGTTAACTTTGTCAGTGTGGACAGCAGTCCCCAAGAGCTCTTTGTAGTACTTTAAGAATGCTTCTTTAACAGCCTGAGGAGCAGAATATTCCTGTCCCTTAGTATCTTTCACACTCATGACCTGATTCCTAAGAACACGGCTCCTTATGACTCCATGGAAATACTTTGAGTTATAATCTCCATCTTAACTCCATGCTAATTTGGCTTTTTGACTGAGAAACAAGTTACAGTCTGCTTGTAATTTCTTTTACTCCTCAGCAGCTTGAGTCTCCATGGTCAACATCTGCTGATTACTAGGATCATCAATGAGCTTGGTCTGAATGGCCTCAAGATTCCTTAAAGCCAAAGCAGCAGCATTTTCAATATCAGCAAAGTGATCTTTGTTAAATTGTCTTAGATGGACCTTTAAGCTTTTTAATTTCCTAACCACTTGAAACATCTTAGTACCTTGACATTGCACAGTCCATCAGCCAATTAAATTGGGAATAAAGCTTTTATCCTTACCCCACATATTATAATATTTAAAAGGACTCTTTAAATTATCAGACTGATCAGAGCTCTTAATAATGCAAGGAGTATGATCAAAAGTTCCTTCAGGTAGAAAATGGGCATACATGGAAGACACCTTCTGACTCCACTCACTGTTAATAAGTAATCTGTCTAGCCTACTGAAAACTCTGGTGCTTGCATCCTGTTTATTATTCCACGTATAATAGGCCCCTTGGGCAGGGCTATCAACTAGACCACAAGCATCCAAACAACTCTGAAACTCATCAATCTCTGCATCAGTACTAGTACCACCAAGCCTCTCAATGTGAGATAACACACAATTAAAATCTCCAGCTGCCATCCAAGGCCCATTAATGACAGATGCAAAGTTGATAAGCTGATTCCATAAACTTCTTCTATCAACAAGGTCATTAAAAGCATAAACCATAGAGACAAAAAATTGAGTAGTAGAAGCAACTTCAGTGACTTTCATGTTGATGCATTGAGCAAAAAATTCATAGAAATCAAGAATAAAAATAGTTGGATTCCATAGTATCCAAACTCTACCTCCTTTGTGCCAACTATTATTAGTAGCTATACTCCAACCATCAACCATTAAACTATTTATAATATTTAGAGACAAGGCCTTAACCTTTGTCTCAAGGAGCCCAAACAGATTTACATTATTCATATGCATGAACCACTTAACATGTTTTTGTTTGGTAGGATTATTCAGGCCCCTAACATTCCAAAACCCAAGGTTATGCATTCCTCACCACAAGGCGAGGAACACTACCACTTATCCCAATGCCTACCTTGGGTGTAGGAGTATTCAAGGTTTCGAGAAAGGTATGTTGCCCAAATCTGTGTACAGTATACCCCCCTTCACTGATATCTTATCTACTGAGTCTCCCTATTGCAGTAGCCTTAGCACGAGCAGGAGCAGGCCCCATAGAATAAGTCCCAGAGGATTGCCAGACCACGGGGGTTTAAAGTTGTGTTTCAACAGGGGTAGTTGCTGCTATAACTACAGCAGGGGGAGAATGGACAGGAGTCTTGACTGGTTTATCTTTCTGAACATTCTCAGTAGATTTGGTCTTAGGTTTCCATACTTTTGCAGCAGGTTTCTTGGTATTAGGCACCACTGACTGTGTCTTCTTAGTTCTCCTACACTCAGTTGTAGTATGCCCAATACCTTTACAACCAGCACACACCACAGGCTTCCATTAATACTCAACACCAATAATAAAGAGATCACCATGTTCATCTAAAAACTTTACTTTGTCAGGTAGAGGGTCACCAATCATTAATTCAATCATAACCCTAGCATACCCAATCCTAGTTTTATCCTCTGTAGCCAAATCACACTTGATAAATTTCCCAATTAGTCCTGAGATACGAGCAAGACCTTTACCCCAGAATTTCAGAGGGAGTTTATGTAACTTGACCCACACAGGTACTGATTTAACTTCATGCTTAACAAGTTCCACATCAGGGGTCCAAGGCTTAATTATGAGGGGCTTATTGTCAAAAACAAAATGTCCTTGCCTTAAGATAGCATCTTTAGCAGCCTTTGAGAGAAAGCATACCATGAACACACCATTAGGTAAAAAGGAAAGCTTATCTACCTGATGATTAATCCATAGTCTCCTGATGTAGCCTTCAACAATGTCCCAGGGAGGGTTAGCTCCTAGAATAAAGCAATAGACAGAGTTCTTCCAGTATTCAAGCTCCACTTTCACCTCCTCAGCAGTAAATTGAAGTAAACCAGAAGGCTCCTCCTCAATGACTGGCAAAGACGTGACATTGTTGCTATCCTCTGCCTCCTCTGTTTCATCTTCCACCAAGACCTCAAGATTCAAAGCAGGAATTCCGAAAACTTCATGAACGGATTTCTCCTTAAGAACATCCGCACTTGTAGGTCCTCTTGCTATTTCTTAGATTTAATTGTGTATAAATCTTGATTATACCCTTATTTGAGCAATTACATGGTTTAAAGTTGGATTTCGAATTCTAGGGTTTGCTAAAAATGAAATACCCTCTGTTTTGTTGATTAACATTTGGTTTGAGACAACTTGAAGCTGGTAACGATGTAATGAGTAAAGTATTTGGTAATTTTTCTGATAAAATTTGTCGTAAAAGTTCGTCACAAAATTTGTTTACCATTGAAAAGCAGTCCGTCTTTTGCGGTAAGTGTTGATGTGTCAATCTCTTTGTTAAAGCTTGTTTCCTTGCAGCATGGTGAAAACCAGAGGCCTACCCAACAAGAGGATCCGTCCTAATGTCCAACTTGAGACGAGCCAGTCAAGCAGTGGACCTGTAGTTCCACCGGTGGAGGCATATCCATCGGTAGTTTTCTCTGATTTCAAGCAGTGCAAGGCCTTTGTAGCCTTGATGAAGTGTCCTTTCCGACCTACTCGGTGTGTGAACCCCGGGATTTTAGAGACCTTGGGGATTAGGGGAGATATAATTCATATATTTGAGATTTTGGGAATGAAGGGGTTATATCATTTAAGGAAGAAGTCCTACCCCCATCTGACCTTAGAATTCCTGAGCTCGTATGAGTATGATAAGAAGGAGAAGACCGTCTCCTTCCGTCTCATGAATGAGGATCACGAGCTGACTTTGGATGAGTTTGCGGGCCATATGGGTTTGGAGGAGGAGGGGACGGGATACCTGAGTGATGTTGCTAAGAATAGTGGTGCCCCTCTTTACCTTCCTTTCTTGACTGTCCGACCTGCCCCTAGTGCCAGTGCTATGCTGATTAATAATGTGCAGCATGTTTCCCTTCATATGTTCCTTAGGATGATGACTTATTTGTTGTATGCGAGAGATGATGTGAGTAAGCTAAATTCTCATGAGGTCATGTTACTTGTGTCTTACCTTAACTTGCACCGTAGGAAGCCGGTTTATTATAGTGCTCCAGGGATAGTGTGCTCTAGTCTGGAGCGTATGACATAGTCTGAGACCCGACACATTGCTTGTGGGGCCATAGTGACCCGCCTAGCTCAGCGACTGGCTGATTTTGAGGCCCCACCTCTTGAGGGGGATGAGTATGTGGAGACTGTTCCTACCATGGACGCCCAGTATTGGCGTCAGAATAGGTGGTTGAGGAAGTTGGATGACGGGTCTTATGCCTGGAGGGTGAGGGGATCTATGTGGATGGTACTTCTTGACCCTGCCCGTCTCCCTGTTGTTGACCATTTGGCTGAGTGGGAATCCTGTGCTATACCTAGGCCTGAGCCCCAAACCTATCTGATTGATCCTACTATTCTTTTGGACCTACCTGAGCCGGTCACTGTGCCTGAGGGACAGCAGCAGGCACCTCCCCCACCTCGAGAGCGCCGTAAGGTCAGGCAGTCTAAGACAGATCCGGTCGTACCTGAGCCCTCTTACTCCGCCCCTGACTTCTACCCTTACTAGTACTCACCCTACCCCACAGTGCATGACCCCAAGATGCAACCGAGTGACTTGGCTGAGCGGATCTCCACTACTTTGGTGCTCCGCAACATGCATGAGATGGCCCATAACCAGGGCATAGGAACACAACTAGCACAGCCTGTCTGGTGGAGAGGACCTGGAGTGGACATGGGAGTCTTCCACAGCTACGGAGTTGATCCTGGGTTACTGGAGGCCACCGGAGGAGACAGAGTTTGGCTGCCTCGCGGGACCATGGGGAGCCAACTACGGTAGCCAGCTAGGAGAGGATTACTCAGCAGCAGCAGGCTTTCCAGGAACGGGTAGTTCGGGTGCAGGTACTTCTGGTGCAGGTGGTGACGATAACATGGAGGAGGGTCCTGGCTTTTGATCCTTTTGTTGTATTGTCTGGATTGGTTTCCTTGTGTTGGATGTGTATTTTGCTGGATTTATTTCTTACTGTTGGATGACCGTACTTGGCCATAAGGCCGTTACTTACTTTAGCTTATCGTGTGGAGACGTGTTGGATTTCGTTGTGTTTAGTAATATTGTAGGGAGTTTGGTTGCAGGATAAGTCGTGAATGCATTGTGTGAACCGCGTCAAATGCTCTCTGCCTATCACAGCTCAACCGAGTATAGACACTACTCGACCGAGTATACAATTATACTCGACCGTGTAGAGCTTACTCGACCGAGTAGCCACTCATACTCGGCCGAGTATTACTGTTACATGGACATTATGTGATTGATAATTATGAATTGTAAGGGTTATGTGAACATTTGTATGACAGAGTGTGTGGGTGCTTCATAGTGTAGCTTAGTGTAATAAATTGTCCAAAAGATGGACTAAGATCACGTCACAGATATGAAATGGCTTGGATAGCGTATCAATTTATGAATGTTTAGTCATAGGGCAGTGGTTGACATCAAGGAACTTAAATTGTTCAAGGTGATGCATGAGTCTTTAAATAATATGGAAAGGTAACGCAATAACAAGAAAATGTTGTAGCTGCCATGAGTCTTATCCGTATATATATTGGTTACAGTGATAACAAGTCCAACTGGATGAGCGAAACTGGTGGTCAGTATGTGACTAAAATAACAGATAATGCATAAAGCTGTTACCATTTGATTACATCATCTTTAGATGTATATAGACTACTTAATTTCCGTCACTTTCTGTTGCTATGTATCACAATGGTGTAATGTCATAGATTAAGTTTCGCAACATGATCTAAAGTCATTACAGTCTGTGAGTAATATCACAGTTAGGAGGTATGTGTTAATTGTGGGTATGGGAGTGGTTAGTGGTGAACTTCGGGGACGAAGTTCCTTTAAGAGGGGAAGAGTAATGTCACGGAAACAAATGGTTAATTATGCCTATAATACTTGAAATCACATGTATGTATGTATGTATGTTAGTATTCGGAATTACATTCATGTATGTATGTTAGTATTCAGATTTACATTCATGTTACAGGTTATTGTAGTTACACTTACGTTTCCTTGAAGCTGTATCTATGTCATAGTCAAGTGATATGAATGTGCGTTGAACCACTCTGTATGGGTGTGTGGGACGTGTACTTTTCTGACGTGTACTGTGGTGGTTGGGTATTGTTTTATAGTTGTGTATTATTGTTAGTTGTTGTGTTGCTTTTAACAAGAGGGTGCATATGAATTCATTATTTCCTGTAAGTTTTGTGTGTGATAGTTGATGGCCAGTAATACTTGGAAGAATAGTTGCGATGGATGATTGTTGTTTGAGTAAGGTGGTGTGTTGGTAGTGTCAGGATGGTCTGAGTTTGTACGCCTTTATGTAGATGGATAGTGTCATAGTGCGTAACCCTGTGGTGAGTGGCGTGTGGGCTGAACTTCGGGGACGAAGTTGTTTTAAGGGGGGAAGACTGTAATACCCAGGATATTCAAGGACTCTGTTGATCGACCCTGTTGACCAAGACAGACAGTATGGATGAATGGGTGAGGGATCAGGCTTATAACATGAGCTTTATAGGATTGCTTACTCGACCTAGCAGAGGCTACTCGGTCGAGTATCACCTATACTCGACCGAGTAGAGCCTACTCGGCCGAGTACTCCAGTACTCGACCGAGTATGGCTGCTGTCGACGCGTTAATATAAAACGCAAGTTCGCGAGATTCATTTCATTTGCCATTTCTTCGACAGTTCCTCTTTCTCTAACCCTAGCCTATCTCCCTCTCCTATCACCCCATTTCTATACACCCTCATACATATAGCCTAAACCTCCACCATGGGTAGGACGGGATTCGCTTAGGAAGGATGGCGTACGTGGTGGTCGTCTATGTCGCCGTCGATGCGCTTTGTTAGGTAAGTCTCTGCCTTGTGTTTCTTTTGGGTGGTTTATTGAGGATAGTTGTGTAATAGGAAGTGGTTATCGTTGTAGGATGCATATTGGAGTCCTGATTGGCTGTATATGGATGTATTTCATGGTTTGTGACGAGGTAGGGTTTCCCTACTCAGTACTGTTAATTGATTGAGATTGTTATTGTTTCATAATTATTTTTATCTGCTGATCATCGGTGTCCGGGCGTTGTTGTGACGGTGTGGGTGTGGAGATGTTGTGACAGCTGTGATGTTGTGTGTGTTGTGTTTGTGGTGGAGTCACTTGCGGGAGTGGCTTCACACCCTAGTTCGCCCTCCGTGGAACCCGCCACGGGAGGGGATGTGCACATTAAGGGACAGGGATTGTTAGTCGCTCGTTGATGAGATGGACTAGGTGGGATGGGCTGCGGTCACCCACTGGCGACGAGGATTACCTATTGCGATGGGTAATCTGGCAGGGCTACACACTTCCGTGTGTAGTCGGTTACTGTGCGAGTTCGGGAGACTGGGTTAAAGGATGATCAGCTGGTTACATTGTTTATTTGCTTTACATATGATTAGTCGGTACTGACCCCGTGTTGTTTTGTGGTATCTGCGGTGATCCATTCGGGGATGGTGAGCAGTGGGCTTAGCAGGTACTGTGCTAGTGGCTGCTAGGATTGGAGGGACCGAGTCATCACGCTACCAGTCTAGAAGTGTTGTAACATGAGTTGTTGTGGTCTTTATCTTTTGTATAAAGAGTTTGTATAGAGTCTTATTGTATAAGGTACATTAATATTTTATAAATGTTCTTTTGTTGTCTAATTTGATCTACTTCCTCGGGAAACCGAGATGGTGACACCTCCATACACTGGAATGGTCCTTGGTAAGACATCCTGGTGTGCGGGGGTGTTACAATTACGTCACTAGATAATGGTTAATTGATAGAGTTAGTATTATTCGGTAGCAATATCTCTATATATATATGGATTACTTAATTTCCGTCACATTATATTGCTATGGGTCGTAATTGTGTAACGTCATAAATTAAGTTTCGTACCATGAATCAATGTTAGTCGCAGTTTGTGTGTAATGTCACTATTAGGATATAGGTGTTGATTTTGGGAACGGGGAAGTTATTAGTAGTGAACTTCGAGGACGAAGTTCCTTTTAGAGGGGAAGAGTAATGTCGCAAAAGCAAATGATGAAATTATGTCTATAGTATTTGAAATTACATTTATATTACATGTATTGAAGTTGCATGTATGATTCCTTGTAGTTGCATTGAAGTTTCGCGGATGTGTATCTTTGCTTGTTGTTGTGTTACTTTTAAAAAGATGGTGTATAATGAAAAACAGGTGGTATGGGATAGGAACATATTTTGCTGTGAATCTGTGATAGGATTATTTCTCTGTATGTTTTGTGTGTGATAGTTGTTGACCGATAATACATGGGAGAATAGTCGTGGTCGTATGGTGTATGTTTTGTGTGTGATAGTTGTTGATCGATAATACATGGGAGAATAGTCGTGGTCGTATGGTCGTTTGTCGGAATAATGTGGTGCGGTGGTGGTATCAAGGATGGCCAGAGTTCGTATGTCTTTATGTATGTGGGTTGTGTTCATAATGCGTAACCTTGCTGTTGGTGTCGTGGGGACTGAACTTCGGGGACGAAGTTCTTTTTAAGGGGGGAAGACTGTAATACCCAGGATATTTAGGGACTCTGTTGACGAATGGGTGAGGGACTAAGATTGGAACATGAACCTTATAGGATTGATTACTCGACCTAGCAGAGGCTACTCGGCCGAGTATCGTCTATACTCGACCGAGTAGAGCCTACTTGGCTGAGTACTCCAGTACTCGACCGAGTATGGCTGCTGTTGACGTGTTAATATAAAACGCAAGTTCGCGAGATTCATTTCATTTCTTATTTTCTCGACAGTTCCTCTTTCTCTAACCCTAGCCTGCCACTCTCTCTCCTATCACCCCAACCTCCATACACTCTCATATATATAGCCTACATCTCCACCATGGGAAAGACGGGATTCGCTTAGGAAGGTTGCGTGCGTGGTCGTCGTCCGTGTCATCATTGATTCGCATCATTAGGTAAGTCTCTGCCTTGTGTCTTCTAGTAGGTTATTGAGGATAGTTGTATAATAGGGGATGGCTATCGTTGTAGGATGCATATTGGAGTCTTGCTTGGCTGTGTGTGGATGCTTTTCATGGCTTGCGACGAGGTAGGGTTTCCCTACTCGGTTACTGTTAATTGATTTAAGATTGTGTTTGTTTTGTAATTGTTGTTATCTGCTGATCATCGGAGTGTGGGTGTTGTGGTGACGGTGGTGATGTGGTTGTGTTGTGACGGTTGTGGTGTTGTAACAGATGTGATGCTGTGGTGTGTGTGATTGTGGTGGAGTCACTTGCGGGAGTGGCTTCACACCCTAGTTCGCCCTCCGTGGAACCCGTCACGGGAGGGGATGTGCACATTAAGGGATAGGGATTGTTAGTCGCTCGTTGAGGAGCTGGACTTGGTGAGGATGGGATGCGGTCCCCCACTGGCGGAGTGGATTACCTGTTGTGATGGGTAATCTGGCAGGGCTACACACTCTGGTGTATAGTCGGTTACTGTGGAGAATGATCAGCTGATTACATTGTCTGTTTATCTTTATTGATTATACAGTACTGACCCCGTTGTTGTTTTGAAAAATATGCTGTGATCCATTCGGGGATGGTGAGCAGGTACAGTTGGTTGTAGCTGCTGGGCTTGGAGGGATCGAGTAATCACGCTATCGGTTTAGAAGTGCAACGTAGAGTTATAGTAGTCTCTATAATCACATGTTGTTAGTTTTGTATCGAGTTGTAAAGAGTACGATAATGTATTATTAATGTACTTTTATTGTCTATTTGATATACTACCTCGGGTAACCGAGATGGTAACACCTCCATATACTGGGATGGTCCTTGGTAAGGCATCCTGATGTACGGGGGTGTTACAGTCTCACCCGTGTTATTTCTCATATTGTTTGGTTATATTCAAAGGATGGTAAATATTCAGTTAAGTCAGGGCTTCCATTTTATCCGAGGACGTAAGGAGCAGAGTAAGGGAAGAGAGGGGGCGAGCGAGCTACCTAAGTTCTGGTTGAAGCTATGGCACGTAGACATTCCTCCCAAGGTTAGGAGTTTCTTGTGGAGGGCTTATTCGGGAGCTTTACCAAATGGACTTAATTTGCATAAATGAGGCTCCCGTTGTTTATTGGCAGTGGAAAGAGATGTTCATGTGCTCCTCTTTTGCCCATTTTCTCGTGATATATTGGGAAGCCGCGGGGTTTGATCCCTAAAGGACGAATGGGAGAATATTACGACTATGGCGGCGGATCTGGTTTTGCAGCGTAATCTAGAGGAGAGACAAAGCATAATGCTTATGTTGCTGTGGGTATGTTGGAATGCGCGCAATTGTATGTTTGATGGTGAGGCGAGGAGCGAACCAAAAATGAGAGATGCTGATGATGCATGAGGGTACTGGAGAGCATGGAGGGATATGCAGGTGGTCTGTCCAAGATTCAAGCAACTACGTGCTGAAGTACATGAGAGGTGGAGTCCGCCTGATGTCGGGTTTTACAAAATTAATTTGGATGCGGCAGTTATGGGTGACGTGGGTTGTGGACTTGCGATGGTTATCCACTTAGCCGGGATTATAATGGGAGCGTTGTGAGAGTGGATGTTATATAGGTTAAGGAGTGATGGGCTCTGGATATAGAGGAGCCTATGGCTGCTGAATTTGGGTTAACGACGGCGAGACAAATGGGTCTAGAGAATATCAATTCGGAAGTTGATACCATGGTTTTGATTAGTATGATGAAGGCTGCTTCTTTCGCTGCAAATTACTTGGGAAATATTGGTAGAGTTTTTCTGAACTTAGCTAGTTTTTTTTTTTGTGTCGAGTTTAAGTTTGTTAGGCTGGACGGAAACATAGTACTCATTGTATGGCGCATCTATCCCTGATGTCCTACTCAACTAGAATTTGGATGGACTCCGAACCGGATGATATTTCTGTGATTGTTACCTTAGATTTATTGTCCGCTTTAGGCTAATCTATTAATATAAACTCCATTCTCAAAAAGTAAATTTAATTCTACTTTGTAGTGTCTTAAATGGAAAAATTTGCAGATTTGCTTAATTTTTTAGTAGATAATAAAGATAAAATTACTCGGGATTTTGGAATTTCTCCCTTATTGTTGTTGAGAAGGGTGTAGATGTTCACACAATAATGTCATCGATAGATATACTAAGAAAATTATAACGCTCCCACTAACCTTCTTGTACACACATGGATCCTCCTCAAAATGCACAAAATTAAACTTTTCAATTGTCGTGTGAAAACGGATATTCCAGCTACGAGAAGCTTGTTTAATCTTTAAATGGACCGCTGAAACTTACATACTTTATCAGTAGCATATCGCAATGTGAAACCTTGAGGTTGAGTCATATAGACATCTTCCTTTAACTCCTCATTAAGAAAAGTTGATTTCACATCCATTAACCATATCTAATAATCATAGTATGCAGCGATAGAAAGCAGAATCCCAATATATTTGAGCATTGCCACAGAGAAGAACGTTTCTTCATAATCAATACCTTTGTTTTGATTATACCCCTTAGCAACGATACGGTCATTATAGGTATCAACTTTACCATCGGCTCCAATCTTTTCCTTAAACACCCATTTGCATCCAATGGGTTTGATGTCCTTAGAGTTATCAACCAAAGTCCACATTTTGTTGATTTTCATAGACTCCATCTTAGATTCCATAGCCTTAAGCCATTTCTCATGATCTGGCCTTGCCATAACCTCTTTAAAGCACATAGGATCATCATTTAGGTGAGCAATATTATGAATATGATTATCCTCACAATATTGCACAAATAGATTTAATCTCTTTGGCGCATGACGTACTATGAACCCCCGCGATAAACATAACATAAAATGAGTAAAATGCAGCGGAATTTATGAAAATTTTGAAACTTTTTGAAGTATAAAGCACGGCTTGAATAAAACACAACGGAAAGAAAGTACGCGGAAATAAAATATAGGTCCATACAACCACGATAGTCAAAAATGGGGAAAATATGTAAACTACTAGTCCAACGTACTCGCTAGCTCACACGTCTATAACCCCATAGATTGCGTCTTTACAAACCTGTCATTCATGTAAATATGAAAGCCACGGTCAGTGGGGAGTAACTCAAGATTCTCCCAGCCACATTTTGTCAATATAAACATAATTAAGCACTCAATTAAGCAAGGCATAGAAGACAATTACAAATAACTTCAGTATTAAATAACATGGATCAAACTTGTCTATTAAATGAAAGAGAACAAAATAAGCTAATACTAGCATGTTATAGGTTCAACTAATCACGTGAGGCATTTAAATAAAATAAAAACAAGTCTACGATAATTAGACACGAGCACGGATTCCAAGGAAATATGACATATGCAACTAACCAAAAATGCAAGACATTTACTACTCTTAGACTAAATTTTCCCCGGGTAGGACTTCGATAATAATACGGTCCTAGTCTAAACCTGGCCAGAATCTCAGAATTAATATTTTCCAATTCGACATACGGCAGAACAACCCGTATCCAAGACTCGATGACAGAACGAAATCGAGTACCCCAATCGCTAGAACAACACGAAAGTGGCGGAAAAGACTAAGATAAAACTCACTTGCCAGAACATCACAAGTGGGCCAATCCCGTACTTGCTAGAAAAGCAGAAGTAGGGCGTAAATATAAGTCAAGCAAAAAGGTGTAGCATAATCTATAAATAATATTAAAAGGCCAGCTTGAGCAACTATTTTACAATCCTTCCTAAAAAATGTGCCAAGTGGATTCACTAACATTACATGTAAATTGATTAGCCTAAACTCTTAACATTCCATCTAATTAGTTCCCTAAAACTAATTGTCCATTCAATGTCTTTCTCAATTAATTACATTAATGGTTGAAGAAAGTGAAAGAGGTTAACTACATCATGGTTTGTCTCTTTATTTTTTCCCAATCAATAATGTCAAATTTTTATGACCTTTAATGCTTCTATCCTATTCAACTTCTTGTGACATGTTATAAAATGTCATTTGAAATTTGAGATTCACGATAGTAATTTTTCATTGATATATGATTGTATGTTCTCCATTTCATTAGTTTTTATGATTCTTATAATTGAGTATTGTAAATTTTTATGTGATAGTTTGATTTTAATATCTTGTCAAACGTTTTATAGTCATTTTTTGTAATTTGACTCTAGGTGGATGATTTTTGAATGTCAAGGCAAAAGATAGATAGCTCATTGAGCTTGGCGGCGTAGTAGCAATAGAACTCAGATTCAAAACAACTCAATTAACGTCATTCAAAATTAGACTAATTCATTTCTCTTCTGCAAACCTAATCAAAATCCCTCCGTCAAATAAGAGATTTAGATGGAATACTCCCTTCTTCGGTTTCACCTTCCCCTTCCCTTATCTCCTCTCTTGCTTATATTCCATTTTTGTTATTCAAACACCCGCTAAAGATAAAAGACTTAAAAGACATTAATAGTTATAAATTACTAACAATTGGTCTGTTTTATGGGCTTCTTTTGTTTAATTTGATCTACCATGTTTGCTTGCATCATGCATTAATGAAGAATGAAGATATGGATTATCAATGGTTTGGGTTAGTATAAGTGATTCTAATTGTATGGTGCTTCGTTGCCTTTTACGGTATACTCAACTAAATTTATTTTCACAGCTAATTGAAAATATTTTAGGACTTGTATACACGGTTAACTTAGAGTTAACCTAAAGCACATTTATAAGTTCTAACCTATTTTGACATGTTGATACTCTTGATAGTATTTAGAATATTTTTTACGGGGTTGGTTGTAAAGGCATACTCTTGCAAACTCGAAAATGACTCGATTTCGACATGACTTGGTTGGAATTCTTGCAAACCCGAACAACCCTATTTCAAATTGACCCATCCAAAACCCAGTTCGATTGACCTGTTTGCTAGATCTACGACTACAAATAGCTTAAAGAATCAATTAGTGCTCCATTTACGAGTACATAATCAACATGTATGTTGATAATTAACCATATACTTACTTGAATTGGGCTTGGTTAGCATGTCACCAACAAGGTTATTAGCAAAAAATGGTCTTTAAGATTAAAACAGAAAAACTAACATGTTTAAAGTTAAAACCGGATACTTCCGTTTTAAATAAGAATTCGCTCGTGAAGATCAATATAGTCAAAAGACTCAAATAGAACCCAAATTATATTTTCCTCGACTAGCTTTATCACGATTGCTAACCAAACTTGGCCCAATTGCCACCTCAAAAAGTAGGGAAATGAAAGTTAGAATAGTATACTAAAACTACCCCGTGTATTGCATGAGTACAAGAACTAGTGACAATTTCACAAGGACACGACTCACCTCAATTAATCATGTAAAATAAATCATCCGTATTTGAAATATGATCAATAAATGAGATTGAATGAATTAAATCTCATTTTATAAATAAAATATGACATTTCATACAATTATGCCGTAATTAAATAATAAATTTCACATCTATGATTCATGTGAGAAAAAATGTAAGTGAACGGTAAATAATGAATTATATCCTATAAAACACTAGACGGGATTCAAATATATCAAGCACGAACCCAAGCCAAACACGGTTAAGACAAACCAACAACATCACTAGGCCACGGCTCAGCCACCACTAGCCACGACCAGCACTGCCTAGCCAGGACTAGCACTGCCTAGCCACGGCTAGCCACTGCCCAGCCACGACCAACGTATAAAATTCACTTTGAGATCATTTTAAGACAAGTTTTTACGCATGAAAAGGATGAAAATTCTCCCATACAAATGACCCAATTTATACATGGATATGCACTTGAGACGGAAGCTAACAAATTGGATCAAATCAACACTAACCATTCGACCAAAACAGTCCATATAACCGTCCAAAATAGTCCGAATACACGCCCAAACAACTTACTTTGCACTACAATAAAATGGCACTTGCGTCACGAATTATGCCACGGGAATTTGAGATTCGTGGCAGAAATTTGCTTGGCCACGGGAAAAAAGTTTGATTAAATTGGTATGAAAAACTATGCCACGAAAAAATATTACCGTGGCAAGTAACTGATTTTAGCCACGAATTATGCCATGGTTGTGGCTAAGCGTTGCATTTAGCCACGAATTAGGCCACCGACCGTGGCTAAGCGTTGCATTTAGTCACGAATTAGGCCACGACCGTGACTAATAATTCCTTTTAGCCACGGTAAACCACGATCGTGGCTAATTGTTGTTTTTTGCCACGAGCTACGTAATAAATCATTATCGTGGTGAACAATATTTTTGAGCCCAATTTAGGTAATTGTCATAAAAAATAATTTCAGACATGAGTACATACGAAAATATTCAATTTGCTTAAATAACTTTAGTGATCTTTGTCACATTGGTACCTATAATGGTCCAAGTAAATATTTTAATATCATAGTCCATAGTTTTTTTTGAATGATTGTCGAACATATTTTTTATTTTTGTTTAAAATCATCGTATTCTTCAAAGTAAAATTTTATGTACTACGTACCCTACTTTTTACCAAAATATTTTGACAGATATAAACTCCTAAACACGAGTTAGTATGTAATAATATTCTTTTTTCAATTGTAGTGTCGTAAAGGTAATCGTTGAAACAAAAATCAAATTTTTAATGGGGCTAGTCAAACTTCATACAACAACATCCATTTCAATAACATTTAGTTAAATTCATTTCAAAAGGGGGCTTAACAACAATAAAAAAGGGAGAAAGAATAAAAGGTAAATAAATGATTGTAAAGGAGGGATTATGACTTTAATCTTGATTATTGTAAGACCTCTTCTACAAGAATTAGTAAAACTCTATTCACCAACAAACATCGGGACAGAGGGAATATGAGTATATGACTTTGTATTATTATAAAACCGTCTCGTACAAGAATTAGTAAACATTATTGACCAAAAAAGGATTTTTTGTGAAGTGTATTGTAATAAAACGTAAACAAATGATGGAGATGGAGGAAATATAATATAAAAGTGATTATTGTAAAACCATTTAACAAAAAAAAATTAATAAAAATGCATTATGGAGGGAAAAAAAACACAAAGACCACACATATATAACCCATGATCATCACCCACAAACTTTCATTACTTAAACAAAACCAAAGTCAAATACACCACCAAAATCGAAAACCCATTCATACGCCTTACAAACCCTTGCTCAGTTGCTCCTACTCCGTTGAGCCTTTGAGGCTTTAGCAAACACACGGTCATCTGTCTACGAATCACACAAGACAAACGAGACGACATCAGTTAGTAGTCCTATCCCTAATACTCAATTTTTAAATTTTTTATTGGTAATTGTTTTTCTGCGTATTGTGAATTGTGGGATGTGAATTGGGGATTTTAATTTGCCTATTGGTATTTCGAATTGCCGATTATGAAGCGGGAGTTGGAAACTCGGGATTGTTAATTTTGGATCTTAAATTATTTGGTAGTTTCAATTTCCATTGTAATTTCCACTGTGTTAGTCTATTTCCTTTAATTATCTATTAAATTTCCATTTAATTATCTAATAATCGTGTTTATTAGTGCTCAAAATGTCTTATGTTCTTAAATTTTAACGTTCTTTGGCGTTTCATCTGTTTACGCATCCACGGCACACGGCTGATTTATGAGACACTAGTAAGTCGTTTATCTCTAGTAATTATAATTACTTATGCATTAGGACATTAGATTAGAGTTGCAGATTGTAAATTACGAATTAATACACGGTTCAAAGGCCATTATGAACCGTCTTAAGACAAATTTTTAAGCATGAAAAGGATAATATTCACCCATTTAAACTACCAAATTCATATATCCATTTCACCATGAAGCTAAAGTCACCATATTTTCTCAAATTAGTCATAGAAATCTTGTATAAAACCGTTTTATCCAACACAACATGAAAATTCATAAGGCTAACAATTCATGTCACAAAAGAGTAAAACACCACTAAATAACACACAATATCAACAAAATGTCGAGTCATCCTATCACCGTTACCTTAGCTCTTCAATCCTCTAAAGAATCGTCCATCACAAAGCTATCTTCCTCCGGGTTATCCAAGTTTAAACCTAAAACACACAATAAACGGCTTAAGCATGGAAATCCGAGCAAAAAAAGGTCACGGCCGAAATGGAAGAGAAGAAAAGCAGATATTTTTCTTACATAGAAGGATGGGGGACGGAATAAGTAGAATATAGGCGTGAAAATGAGTCGATTTGGATAAGAATTGAGCAAGTTATGGGGTTTTTAGTGAAATGGAGGTAGTTGTGAAAATGGAGGTGGTGGAGAAGATGAAGTTTGCTGAAATTTTGGTGAAAAAGGTTGATGGTAGGGTTTTAGGATAAGGGTTAGGTGGAGAGAAAAAGATAAGTGATTGGTCCATAGTCATACTAGGCCCAACTCGTGAATTGAGTCTTTTTTTTTCACTAAAAACTACGTTCCAGCCTACTACAAACTTAAGACGGAAATTATTATCATTATTAGTATTATACGACTAAAACTATACTTTTATAGAAATTAGGTCTCAAAAATATAATAATTTAAATAAAGCGATAAAAATATTTTAAAACTATTTTGCAAAAAAGTGGGTGTTACAATCACCCCTCCTTTTAAAAAGTTTCGCCCTCGAAAACTGAAGCAAGGGAGATTACCTTACAAAAAAAAAAAAAAACTAGGGTACTTGATACGCGTGGTAGCTTCCGGTTCCCACGTCTCTTCTTCCACATTGCCACACTTCCACAACACCTTCACCAAGGGCACAACTTTACTCCTCAACTTCTTATCCTTCTTATCCAAAATGTGAATCAGTCTCTCTTCAAAAGAAAGACTAGGCTCAAGCTCGGGAATTTCATTTTGCAACACATGACTTGGGTCGCTAATGTACTTCCTAAGTTGAGACACATGGAAAACATCATGAACTTTACCCAAACTCGGTAGCAAATTCAATTTGTAAGCTACGACACCAATTCTCTTCACAACATCATAGGGTCCATTGTACTTTGGACTCAACTTTCCTTTGACTCCAAACCTCTTTACTCCTTTCATTGGGGATATCTTCAGGAACACTTTATCACCAACTTTGAATTCCAAGGGTCAACGACGAACATCGCCATAAGACTTTTGGCGATCTTAAGCGGCTTTTATTCTCTCTCGGATGATCTTCACTTGGTCAATTGTCTCGTCTAGCTTATCGGGTCCTAGATCACGAACATCACTTGCATAATCCCAACAAATCAAATTACGACACTTACTTCCATACAAGGCTTCATAAAGGGCCATCTTGATAGAAGCATGATAACTGTTGTTGTAGGAAAATTCCACCAAAGGTAAGCTCTTCTCCCAACTAGCATGAAAGTCAAGGGCACAAGCACGCAACAAATCTTCATGATTTTGAATCGTCCTTTCGGTTTATCCATCGGTAGCGGCATGAAAAACGGTACTCATCATCGATAACTTACTACCCATAGCATCTTACAAGGCCTTCCAAAATCTCGAACAAAACCTCGGGTCACGATCCGACACGATCTCCTTAAGAACACCATGGTAACGAACGTTCTCCTCAACATAGGCACTAGCAAGTCGATCTAAACTCCAAGTCTCCTTGATAGGAATGAACCTAGCACACTTGGTCAACCTATCCATAATTACTCAAATGACATCCTTTCCACCAACGGTTAGGCAAAGCCAATTACAAAATCCATGGAGATGGACTCCCATTTCCACAAAGGCACATCCAACGATTGTAGCAAACCTCCAGGTCTCTTATGCTCATTCTTCACTTGTTGACAAGTGAGACACCTTCCAACATATGACACTATGTCCTTCTTCATGTTAGGCCACCAAAATTGAAGCTTCAAGTCCTTATACATCTTGTCTCCTCCGGGGTGAATCAAATAAGGGAATAGATGGGCTTCATCAAGAACTCTCTTCCTAATTAAACAAAATCTAGAATATACAGACAGCCTTGGTAACGATGATATCCACTAGCATCAATCCCACAATCTTTAGCTTTCCCTTCAAGAAGCTTGGCTTGAAATCTTTTGAAAGTAGCATCGTCCACTAAGTTATCACGAATCGCATGAAGAAGAACGGGTTCGGCAACCATAGCACCAAGGTATACAAAACCACTCTCCACAAGTTGCAAACTTAACTTACGAAACTTGGCACAAAGGTCATCAGGAATCACACGAAAGGCACTCAAGGAATGAATAGACTTCTTACTAATGGCATCGGCAACCACATTCGCTTTTCCTTCATGATACAACAACTCCATGTCATAATCATTCAACAACTCTAACCAACGCCGCTGCCTTATATTCAAATCCTTCTGGGTGCAAATATACCTCAAAATCTTATGATCGGTGTAGATACGACAATGGACTCCAATGAGGTAATGTCTCCACATCTTCTAAGCATGAATGACGGCGGATAACTCAAGGTCATGAGTAGGGCAGTTCACCTTATAAACCCTCAATCGACACGAAGCATAGGCAATGACCCTCCTATTTTACATGACAACGCACCGTAGGCCCAACTTATAAGCGTCGCAATACACGTCGAAGTCAAGTCTATCCTCGGGCAAGGGCAACACGGGGGTGGTCGTAAGTCTTCTCTTTAACTCTTGAAACGCCTCTTTGAAAGCCTCGGTCCACAAGAACTTGTTCTTCTTCTTCAACAGCTGGGTCATAGGCCTAGAAAGCTTCGAAAAATCCTTCACGAAGCGACGGTAGTAACCCGCCAAACCCAAAAAGCTACGAATTTCACCAACGTCGGTAGAGCTCTTCTACTCGATCACGACTTCTATCTTCGAAGGATCTACCATAACACCTTCCTTGGATATCACATGGCCAAGAAAAGATACCTTAGACAACCAGAATTCACACTTGGAGAAGTTGGCAAACCACTTTTGACGACGAAGAACCTCCAAAATGGTACGAAGATGATCGACAAGCTCTTCCCCGGACTTAGAAAAGATGAGAATATCGTCGATGAAAACCACAATGCACTTGTCCAAAAACTCACTAAAGGTTTGGTTCATTTGGTCCATAAAGATAGTGGGAGCATTGGTCAAACCAAAGGGCATCACCTTAAACTCGAAATGTCCATATCTCGAGTAACACCCTCGAATTTTCCATTTTGACATTTAAAATTTATTAAACCGTTTAATTACTTTATTTTATATTTTTGAACTATTCAATTTAATTCATTTTATTTCAAACACGATTTTTATAAAAGTAATATATAAAAGCTCATTTATATAAAAATATGTATTATTAAATTATATTTTTAAGGCATAATTTATATAAGAATATATGTATACGTATTTTTGGCCGGACAATAATAGTGACAATCATAATAATAATAATAATTCCCGTCTTAATTTCCGTCTAACATAGACCGTCGCATTTCAATTGGGAATCTTGACTAAACTCAGACCAACCAAATATCGACAACTCACTCACCTACCCTATCACACTCTACATTTATATATTACTATATATTATTATATATTATTATATTATATTATATATATATTATTATTATTACTATATACTCCATTATTGTTGTTGTTTTGATACCGTGTCCCCTGTATCCCCCACCCCCTCATTTCTCCTTCCTCTTTCGAAGTAACAAGCAGCAACAACAATGAACAACAGAACACCATACTCAACCCATTTTCGTCAACTTAAAACCCGGATCCCTCACCTGTTTCTCAACCAAACTCCATGATTTTTGTACCATTAGCTTCCCCTTCTCATTCCCCCTCTTTGTATATAAGAAAGACGCCATCTTGCCTTCTGTTTCTGTTCGGTCGTTCCTTTATGGCTCAAAAATCTTTGACAACTTCGTGTATGGTGATGTCTAGGAGCAAGCTTGGACAGTCTGGAGTAGCTTTGAGTCAAAATAGAGTTCGTTGAAGGAGTTATAAGGTAACGGTGATAGGTTACTCGACAAAAACGTCAAAATTCTGTCTTATTTATCGTTTTATGTGTCTTTGTTTGATAAAGTTCAGTTCTTTATATCCTTCCTCATTCGTATGCTCGATTTCATCGTTTCATTTCTGTCTTTATGCTCGGACTACTGATTGTTATGTGCTAACGGGTTGTGTTATATTTTCGTCTCAAAATGATGCTTGAATTGGATCGTTTTACTTGGATGGTCGAGCTTGGTTAAGATGATTTTGTGGGAAGGTGTTATTCATGTAGAATTGCATTTTATTTCCGTCTCAAATTGAAGCTGTTGGGGCTGTCGATTTCAGCTTGAAACCGTGACAGGGGGAAAGTGCGTGAGCCCTGTTTCAGGACGGGTGTGTGGTGACTATTTGCAGGTGATTTTTGGCTGAGTTGGGTCGTAATGGTGGTCTGTTTTAGGTCCGTTTTGGGTCTGATTTGGGACGGGATATAGAGTAGTAAAGGTTGGATAGTTAGTTTGGGAAATGAGCGAATAAATGCGTGTGTGTATGTACCCGTCTTAAGCTTGTCTTGTTTTGATTGTTGTTACACGATTTTGTTGATGGCTATTTGTATAGGTTTTGGTGGTTGGTTGTGGGTTGAACGGTGGTTGTTTTGGGGTGGAAATGGTGGCTGGTGGTGAGGCCGTGTACGGCTGATTTTCGGGTCGTGTAAGAGGCTGCTCAAACAACCCTTTGAACAGTGGTTATGGATGCTCTTGGTGCATAGTTCGAGTCATTTGAAATAATTAATTTCCGTCTCGTGTTTTATAAAACGCAATCCGTTAAACATTGTTCATTTATATATCTTCCTTTCATGATTTATAATTATAGAATTCCGTTATTCAATTATTTAAATTTCCGTCTCAAACATGCTCATTTACTCGTCTCGTTATTTAGCAATGTGGCAAATTGGGCTTGTTTTATATTATATGCTATTGGGCCATATAGGTGTTGTATTGTATTTAATAGGGCCTGTCATGGTGATTTAGCTGGGCTTGAAATGTTCATTTAGCTAGGCTTGTATGCCTCATGGTATTGGACCAACCCAATATCATGGTATAGACCTATGAATAGTCCATTTATCGTTCTTTATATTTTATCTCGTATTTTACGTAACGCAAATTATTCATTATCGCTTGTCATATTTTATTTAACCGACATGTTAAATTTTGAAGTGGAATATTTATTAATATAATACAAGTACGAGATATTTATTGTTACTTGTAAGAGTCACATCCTTGATAATGTCTTGTATTGTTCGGTTGTGAGAGTCTTGGTCCTATCGGATACTAGAGGTGAGCTATAAGCCCTCTAGTTACGATATGATTGTCAGAATTGATGTTCCCATCCGTACTTATGGTGAGATGTAAGCCATAAGTATGAATGTGACATTAGTGATTCCGTGGTATAATCTTGGTTATCCGTGACATATGATAATCTATTGTGTTTATGTTTGTATAATCAGTCTTACTCTTATTGTGACTCAACTATGACGTTTTACATTGTGTGACGACTTGACTTTTCTTATTTACCCTTTCGGACCTTTGGTTACGGATATGTGTGCCATGTTTCCGGATTGGGATATCCTTCCGCCTCTTTGGACCTTTGGTTACGGACTGTGTGCCATGTTTCTGATTTGGGGTTACTCGACCTTGGTTACGGTATGTTTGCCATGTATTGAGTCTTGGATGCGGATAGGTCACCGCATGTCGAATCAGGTGTCGTCCATCCCGAGAGTCTGGATCCAGGTTTAGACTAGGACTGTATTATTATCGTCGTCCTACCAGGAGGATTTGAGTCTAGGATGTAGTCTTGTGTGTAGTATCTCGGACATGCTTTAAAGGTAGCCTCTGAGTCGGATACTCCGTCTACACTTTGTGTCATCTTACACTTGTTGAGTCGTGTCAATATGAGTTGGTTGACTTGATTATTCTATTTCCTTGAATGCATATTTATTCTAATGTATCATGCCTATTCCATTGAGAAAGTATTATGCCTATCTTATCATGATTATCAATTATATTTCCTTGTTCTTTATTGTTCAAATATGTTGTATGATCAATACGTTTAATTAAGTGCTTGTTTACTTGCATTTCGACATATTGTAGCTCGGAGAACCTTGAGTTACTCCCCATTGACTGTGGCGTTCATGTTTACATGAATGACAGGTGGTGAATATGCTTACGTGGGGAAGACGTGTGGGCTAGCGAGAACTAAACCCTTGGACCTTAATTTGCTAGTTTAGAAACCCCTTATCTGTTTATTCGTGGGATATCTTTTCCCCACTTTCTAGACTTGGGTTGTAATAACCTATTTTTTTTTTGGTAGAATGTGAAATTCTCATTAAGCTCATCAAGACAATTACATGGATGCAAACGAAATAGGACCAAATAAATTAAAGGCCCTAAAACACATGCAGCTACCTCATTACACAACAGTCATTAACAAGCAATCAATCCTCTATCACTTAACCAAACTCGGCTTCTCATAGTAACCTTAGGTTCAACAGCTTGCAGGCGAAACTTAATCATATTCTGAATTTAATGAAGGATCCTGGCAAGTCGAGGAATCATACTTTCATGTTTAGCAGTGTTCCTGCTCATCCAAATAAGGTACACCAAGCAAGCAAAACTGGCCATCAGCACTTGTTTCTGCAATAAGCTCTGAAAACGTCTGCGTAGAATGCATTCCAGAGAATGAAATGACCATGTCACACCCAGCCATTGCCTAACCAACTCCAAGCAATGAGTACTGAAGTGACAATCAAAGAAGAGGTGAGATTGTGACTCCTGAGCAGCTGCACAGATGCAACATACTCCATCAGAAATAACCCCAAACTTCAGCAATCTAGTCTTAGTGAGCAATCTGTGCTGAGCAAATAACCAGGTTATGAAGTTAACCTTAGGGAGACACACTCTGTTCCAAACAAGAGTCACCCAACTAGTCTTATCCCTGGTACCCATCAATAATCATAGGTCTTCTGTGTGGAGTAGGGTGAGAGGAGCCAAACCTGGTAGTCCAAAAACGTCTTCAGCTTGTCTTTCACTTTGCAAATTTGGCGCCAAACCCAACTAGAATTGATGTTAGGGGAGTAAGTCCACCAATCCTGTTGCTTAATGTATAAGTGATGAATCCACTTCACCCAAAGACTATCCTTCTTATTAGCAACCCACCAAGTGTATTTACCAATGCTTGCAATGTTCCAAACATGACTATTGTTTATCCCCAGGCCTTCATTGATTTTGGGTTGACAGCAACTGTCCCAGGATACTGCAGGGACTCTGTGGTACCCATCTTTTCCAGACCACAAGTAGTTCCTGCAGATGCTTTCAACTTTATGAATGACACCTTTAGGTAGCAGATAGATTCTAGCCCAATAACAGTGGAGTTGAGTCAAAACAGTCTTCACTAATGTTAATCTACCTGCATAACTCAGCTGTTTTGTAGCACCATTTTATCCACCAGTTTGTTGCACTGATGGTTAGTAAGCCTCTTGTAAGAAATGTCCACACCTAAATATCTGAAAGGGAAGCTGCCCTTTTTGAAACCAGAAATGCCAAGTATTTGTGCTTCAACATCAGCACTCATGCCATTCATATAAATATCTGATTTCATCTTGTTGATGGTAAGACCAGATGCAATAGAGAAAGTGTGAAGAGCTCTCATTAGAATCCTGACTGAATTTGTGTCACCTCTACTGAAGAGCAATAAGTCATCAGCAAAAGCTAAATGACAAAGACCAAGTCCTCTACACATAGGGTGGAATATAAAGTCAGGTCTAAGAGTCACCACATTAAGGATCCTGGTAAGATACTCAAGGCAAATAGTGAAGAGGAGGGGGATAGTGGGCCCCCTTGCCTAAGCCCCCTGCCTCCTTTGAAATACCCAAAATGGGAGCCATTGAGAGCCAAAGTATAAGAAGGAGTGGTCACACACTACATGATCCAAGTGACCATCTGATCAGGAACCTTTAGAGCAACAAGCATATCCTCCACAAAGCTCCATTCAATGGAGTCATATGCCTTCTTAAGGTCAATCTTCATCATAATTCTTGGAGAACAAATCCTCCTATTGTAAAGTCTCATCAAATCCTGACAAATGAGGACATTATCCACAATTTCCCTCCCATGAATGAAGGCACTTTGATTAGGGCTTATGATGTCAGGGAGTATCTGAGCCAATCTACCACAAATAACTTTAGAAATACACTTGAACAAGACATTGCAGCAAGCAATGGGCCGATAATCCATGACAGTCTCAGGGACTTCCTTCTTAGGGATAAGTGTCACCACTGTAGCATTCATCTGTTTCAACAATTTACCAGTGGCAAAAAATTCCTGCACAGCCTGAATCACATCAGTTCCAACAATGTCATAAGCATCCTTGAAGAAGCCTGAAGTGTACCCATTAGGCCCAGGAGCCTTGTCAATAGGAATAGACAAAAGTGTAGCCCTTATTTCATCTACAGTAACCCTCTGAGTTAAGCTATCAGCTTGAATATCATTAATACAGGTACCTCTCCTCACAACCCCAAGATTAACCATGACAACAGCCTTAGAGCTTCCTAGGAGATAAGTGTAATAGGCTAGGAAGGCATTCTCAATGGCTTGATTATCAGAGCAGGTGACACCATGGTGATCTTTGATGGTCAACACCTTATTTTGAGCTCTCCTAGCTTTGATGGAACTGTGAAAGTAGTGGGAGTTCTCATCACTGCACTTCATCTAGAGAATTTTGGCCTTCTGGTTAAGAAACATATTCCTGGCCTTATCCAGATCTTTGAAAGAAGCAGATCCAGCTATTTCCTCAGCTTGAAGGCTAACATTCCAAGGATCCTGGTGAAGTTTCTTTTGAAGATCTTCAAGTACCAACTGGTCTACCTTAGTGGTATTAAGGATGTCCCCAAAACCCTCTCTATTCAGCTACCTGAGAGGGTGTTTGAGCAGTTTGAGTTTCTTGGCCACTTGAAACATTTTACACCCCTTAATCTGTTGATTACAAGATGCAAGAACAGTAGCTTTGAATCTACCATATTGTCCCCACATATTGAAGTATTTGAAATAGTAATTAGACCTGGCAGTGTCCTCCCAGAGACTAATAATGCAAGGGCTATGATCATAGAGCCCCTCAGGGAGGAAGGAGGCAATCCCTGGGTTGTAATAACCTATGTTTGCCTATTGTTGTATTTGTTTCATTTCATTTTTGGCACCCGCGTGTTAATCTTTAACTAGTAACAAAAAGTTTTTAAAACATAATAAATTTCCGCTTTAATTTATTAGTTATATTTTTTGCGTTATCGCGGGGTGTCACATCTCGTGCTAAAGGCGGTCTTAGGGATATCGGACTCACGAACGGGAATTTGATGATAACCGGATCTCAAATCCATCTTGGAAAAAGTAGAAGCACCTTTGAGTTGATCAAACAAATCTTCAATCCTTGGTAGAGGATACTTGTTCTTGATAGTAACACGGTTAATCTCACGATAGTCGATACAAAGTCTCATGGATCCATCTTTCTTCTTCACAAATAGAACGAGAGCACCCCAAGGCGAGGCACTAGGTCGAATAAATCCTTTCTCAATCATCTCATCAAGTTCCTTCCTCAACTCCTTTAGTTCAGTTGGCGCCATACGGTAGGGAGCTTTAGCAATCGGTCCGGTTCCGGGCACAAGGTCGATAGAAAACTCTATATCACGCTCGAGAGCTATTCTGGGTAACTCATCGGGAAAGACATCTGTGAACTAACAAACCACATGCACTTCTTTAAGCTTTGGAAAAGAAGAAGAGGTAGAAGTCACCACACACAAAAAGACTTAGTAACCATTCCTCTCCATACTCACCAACTTCAAAGTGGAAATCAACATCATACCTACTTGGGAACGGACTCTCTTATAGGATACACGGGTGCCTAGCAGGCTCTTGAGGCAAATCTTTTTATCTCTACACTCGAATCTTGCATAGTACTTAGACAACCAATCCATACCCAAAATTACATCGAATTCCTCAAGGGGAAAACGAAGTAGGTTAGTGGGGAAAATAGTTCCCGAAATCAAGATAGGAACATCAGAAAAAGAGTAGGAACATGAAGTGATTTCTCCGGATGGTAAAGATGCACCGGTGTTGAAAAGAATAAGGCATGGTTGATCAAGAATTGAGAACATACCCGTAATGATCTCGGGATGAGCGGCGACTTCGGCTCGACTCATGACAAAGATGGTTCCTCTTGGCTTGGCTTTAGGAGTAGGAGCATCCTTCTTCTCAGGAGGATCATTGGCACGATGTCCGGGCTTCTTACAAATGTAGCAAATCAAGGGTCTATTGTAGCATCCAACTCTGGGGTGTAGGTGTAGATACCCAATATCTGAACTTCCAAAAACCACCCGATGATGATCGGACTACAATGTGTTTTTGATATGCGTGCGTGGATTAGCTATACATGAGACGGTTTAATGCATTACTCGGATATGAAAAATAATTTCAAAAATGGTTTTCTAACTTCATTTTCATTAAAACAACACTATTTAGAGTTAAAACCATCTTTGGACCCAAAACCGACTCAAAAACCCGCAACCCTAGTCAATCTGAGGCAACCAGAGTCAACCCCAGTCTCGAATGTAAAAAATAATGCAATAAATGGTTTTATCATGCCATTTGAATTAAAATAACTCTAATTAGAGTCAAAATCGACAACGGGCCAAAACCCGACTCAAAATTCAAATCCCTACTCAACACGGGTCAAACCCGAGTCAAGCACACAAAATACCTGCCTCAAATAACACCAAAATACCATCTTATTAGATGACCATATTATTACACGACATCCTATTTGAATACCACAAATCAAACCAACCAAACAATAGATAGAGCAAAGGCCACGTCCAAATTGAAAAGGACAGGATACCCAATTGGGGCACTAGGTGGCTCGCGTCTCTTTAGGCCTCCTCCTTAGCCTCCAAGCAAACTCAATCGACCTACCATCCCATATTTCTCTATAAATAGCCACCTTCACACACCATAATACTCACGCGAGCGTCCGTACCCTCTTTCTCCCTTAAAATTCTAGACTCGACTTCCTAAATCACAAATCGACACGTGTTTTCGACCTACCGATTGAAAACACAAGCCTTACACATTTGTTTGGTACCGTCGTCGTGCATTCGAGCGACCCATTCGACCAACTCAACACACTAATCATATGTTTCTCAACAACATATTTTCAAAACTAAATCCTTTTTTAAGGCATCCTTTTAAACTTCTTTTGATACCGAGTAGTCGCATAACGAGAAAACCGTCTCTATAGTCGTCTACCTCGGAAACATCATAACATGTAAGTTTGAAGGTGTAAGCAACTCACTTATTTCATGTCTTTACTATTTTTATGAGTTTATAAGCATGAACAATGCATAACACGATTCAAATATAGGTTAGATGAGCCAAAACCGAGTTTTGGCCTGAGACAGAAGCTCTTTGCTATGCAAAGAGACTCGCGCCTCTTGTGGCTTCTCGGGTCAGACTCAAACGTGTTTGAGTTCATCTTCCTTCAACACTTTCTTTTATTTTTACGGTTTTTACCATTTTAATTAATTTTTATGACAAATATTTTGACCATTACCGAAATCATCCTTGGTTCCATATACCATGACGTTTTATTCCGTGACTCGATGATATTATTGGTTAATTACAAATTAATGGGTGTTTTAACACCCTTTTCTTTTACTTAGCATTTTTCCTCACATATTCACATTTGCAAGCATTTTAGTCATGTTCATAATCATCCTTAGTTCTTTATATCATGTCGGTTTAATCCGAGTACGATGATAAATATTGACTAATTACAAATAAATGAACTTAACATATTTAGTTCATATCAAACATTTCTTTTTATTTTATTTTATTTTATTTTAATCTTTGTCATGACCATATCATATGTCATCCTTGCCTAACATATACGCCTTGTCGATTTAATTCGACTACGATGATGAAATGGTTAAGCATACACTTTTTACACATTTTACTATGCTTTTCAAACTTGCGAATCCGACAACGAATATTACCAATACAAGGGTAATTATTCGGATTCATGCAAATCATATTCAAAAAATTAGCATTAAAGCGGCCTTACTGACCTTTTCAACAAAAATTGGTTTGTATTTACCTTCCTTAAGACGGTGTTAATAAACCTTTTAAACAACCAGGAGATGCCCCTTGGACCGCCCAATGGCTCGCGCCCCAAGGTTTCCTGTTTTCATCTTTTATAAACCAAAGCAGGCCCTCTTTGCATCGCCTAATGGCTCGCGCCCCTATGGGGTTGCCTAATGTTGTTCTGCCTCATTTTTAGCACTTGTCTAGGACGATCCCGATTACAGTTAACCCGAATCTACATGGAATAGATTGACGAGTTAACACTCTTTAAACATTTTAACATTTTCTTATTCATCCTTTTATTCTTTCATTTTAACAATAAATGGATCGTGTTAAGCGCCATAATCCGAGTTTGGTAAATATATGTTTAATTTTCGTTTTCACATGCAAATCAATCTAAATCCAACTCGACATCAATTACTTGATATTTGGATAAACAAACCGACTTAGCAAACTTTCACATGTTAGGTTAAACTTTTGGATGCGCATTCATGCATTTACCGTTTTATCAACTTTTGGACTTAGCAACCACGATCGATTAGTAGAGGCCGCTAACGCGGGCGGGATTGGGTGTTCGATTAAAGAGCTTCCCAATACATACCCTCACCCCTTACTCATAACCTTTGGATAGTGGATGGCCTTATCCAGGGCATAGGAGAGTCATTCTAGCGATAAGATGCTAAAGGGGGACGAGTCCTTATCTTTAGTACCTATGTCAAGCACCGCTTTTTGCCTTGATTGACCAAGGTATAAAGTTGATTTTGCACGGTTTCCAAGCATCCTATAATTGCTTGGTGGCGACTCTGAACATCTCTGCATCGTTTCGATACCTTCATTGAGACGAAACCGACCAATCTAAGGCGATCCGGTCGAAAGCATTTCTACGCCTCCAAACGTGGTTTTCAGACTGCCGCATGTCCACAGATCGGCTTGGCGTGTGGGTGGCTAAAGAGTCTATCAAGGTCGAAATACTCGAGAGAGAGAGAGAGAGAGAGAGAGAGAGAGAGAAGGGGGGGGGGGGGGTTGAATTGAGTATTTAAAAACTTGTGCCCACTTTTTATTTTATGCCTAAATAATCAATTATTTAAAGTTTATTGATTAAACTTTAACTAATTAACTAAACGATTATAAACGTAATGAAATGAACATTAAAGAAAACTGCAAGGACACACGATATTTGAAGTGGTTCAGCTTCACACGTCGAAGCCTACGTCCACTATTCTCGATTAATAATTTTAATACCTTTCTCCGGATTACAAAATTATCAACCCACTCGTATAACTAACTCTAGCTATAACTCAATTTGAATATCACTAGATATTCGATTTTGACTATCTTAAGTTACTAAGAAAGCACTTGATTGTTCCTCTAGGTGTTCACACAATTGAACGAGTAGAAACAATATTAAGTACTATTATCTTATAACGTAATCTTATGAAATAACACGCAAATTAAAGAGCACGACTTTTCGTAAAAGATTTTCAATTGCAAAACAATAAAAATACTTAATTGAAATTTAAACTCAAATTGTTTGCAAGGGATTTTTATATTTTGGAAAGCTAATTTGAATTGATGAATATCATGAGTATATTTAGTAGAGGAGAAACACTAGGGTTTTGATCGAAACCCTAGAGGTGCCGTGAGGCAAGGTGAATTGTTTCATAAGAAACAAATCTTATCTCTTCTTAATTTAATCTACTAAATATTTTGATTAAGTAAATAAGGTAAATCTAATATATTTGATAAGATATGAAGATATTGATGCGTGCATTTTATATAGGCATTTCCTACTTCATTTGCACGCATTCCTATGCTTATTTAGTAGTGTTTAGCTACAAATGTCCCCCGAATTGTCTACTTTGGTTTCTCTTGTATTATTTGCAGGTATGAACCGGAAAGGAGCATAATCAAGCTTAAAACATGTCCCTATTCATGCATTTAGGAGATGAGTTGAGTCGGAGTTTGGAAACTACTAATTATGATGCGCAAAGAAGTAAGATAGCTAGGCGAGCAAAGGAAGAACTTCAAATTACTAGTGTCTACATTGAAGAGACATATCTCGAGTTCTAAAAAGGATTTTCAGGTTATTCTAATTGGATATGAAAGCTTGTCCTCTTAGATTTCCAACGCCACTGCAAACGCTCTGTTTGCCCAAGTAACGAAGAAATGGCAGCCGTTTGAAGTTCAGTGCGCGAAGCAGGAATTATGCGCTGGAAACCACTCGATCGAGTATAATAGTGTTCGATCGAATAGCTTATTTTAGATAGTGTTCGATCAAGTAGGTTTTCTACTCGATCAAGAGGTTTTGCTATAATTTACTCGATAGAGGAGTTTTAAACCCCTGGATCGAGTACTTTTGATCTGCCGCAAGGTTTTAATATCGTATTAGGTTAATATTTATCTTTCCTATAAATATGAACGACGTCATTAGGTTTAGAGAGTACTTTTTACTTTTCAATACTGCGGGACGTTTTGCTACTCTTTTCCGAACCTTAATCCTTGTAATTTTCTCTCTCTTTTATGTTATTTCTCTCTTGCCCGTTTCTTTATTATGTTTGTTTCTTCTTCATCTCTTGTTCTTGCTCTATTTCTAGTTATGTTTAGCTAATTATCCCGCTAGGATTTAGGGGATTCAATGAACTGTTGTTAGTTGCTAATTACGTTTACAGTTCTTTTATTGCCATGTCTTTGTTGTTAATTACTGCATATAATTGTAATTAGTTGCTTGAGTCGACGCATTTAGCTAATTGATTTGGTAAGCCTTGACCTAAACCGGAAGGTTGGAAGGGGTGAGACCTGCAGTGAACATTAGGATGCTTTAGTGAGGACGGAAGCTAAGCTAATAGTGTTTTAGTGTGAATTGAGACCGGAAGGAGATATTCGGTTACCCCTTAGACTGGTACACGCGACAGATCTGTGACCTAAACTGTGACCATCTGACATACATTGATGAACCGACAATCCTAGTTCCTTCTCTTTATAGTTAGTCTCTTAAATCTCTTCCTGCTTTAGTTAGTTTAGTCTATTCAACTCAAACCCCCCCATCTTGTGACCTCAGACGGACTAAATTGATAAGTATATAGTGATTGCCTCCCTGTGGAGATCGACCCTACTTACCGCTGACTTCTGTTAGTAGTACTTAGGTATTTATTTTTGGTACTAAACGACGGTATCAAATTTTTGCGCCGTTGTCGGGGAGGCAACTATTTTATTTACTTGTTTATATTTGTCTGTCTTTAGCCTCAAGGGATTAATTGCTTGAGGCAGTTCTCATCTTTTTCTCTAGTGGTGTTTTGATAGGCCCTACAGGTCCTACCTAGACAGTTCTAGGTAAAAGATCATCAAAGGGAAGGCTTGAGTACCTTTGATCTTCCACCTATGTTCTATCCTATAGCGCAGCAGGTGGTTTACAGTAAGAGATGTGGTGCTGCAGGGCACAATGCTATTATCTGTCTAGCGGGAAACGACCGTATCAAAACTTGGCGCGATGAAGTCTATGCGTTTAGGCAGCGTAGGCAAGCCACTCATTCCTTTGCATATGTGCCACCACATCCGCTTCAGCAACGAGGCTATCAAAAGTCTCCGTTTATCTGGCCCCCGCAACAACAATTCCTTCCTCCCATTGAAGAGAATGAAGACGTTGTTGAATTGAAGTCCTTGGTGAAGGCACTTGCACTTCTAGTGCAAGAATCTGATAAATCTAGAGAAGCTTACCTCAAGCTACTTAAATCTCAACTAGCTCAATTAGTTGCCGAGTCGGATTCTAGGGACTCAGAGACGGTATATGCTTTTTTTACCGACAATAGTCTTTCCCATGAAAGACCTGAGTTGTCTATTGATGAAGACGTGTATGACTCGGAAATTGAGGGTGTTAATGAAGATGAAGCTTTTCTCGAATTATTCACCACGGTTCAGCATAAGGGGTTCGATCGAGCAGATTTCACCACTCGATCGAGAAGATTCTACCACTCGATCGAACACTTTGGAGGAAGATTTGCTCGATTGACCAGATGTGAGTGTTCGATCAAATATTGCTGAGGAAGAACAACTCGATCGAACGGTAAGTACTCCTCGGTCGAGAACTTTTGATGAAGAAACTCCTCGATCGAGCACTATGCATTCTCGATCGAGTGATATGGCTAAGGAGAGCATTGTTATGTCACTTTGGTCCATTTTGGATGACGATATGGATGAATAAAATGGTTATGGTGAATCCCCCATTTTCAAAGCCGAGTTGGATACTTTAGAGGCTCCGATTTATGGGATAGAACCCACAGAGGAGGGGAATGATAAGGTAGCTGAGTTAGAGAACGCTTTTAGCACGGAAGAGGTATTACATTCTTTTATCAATGATTCCGACGTTAGGAGCGACCGACCTGAGGTAATTAAATATGATTTCATGATTATTGTTATGACTAAAAGTAAATTACCTCGTATGACTTATGCTATATATTTCAATACTCCACCCCCTCCTAGTTGGATAAATAAGCTTATAAGGTTTCACCATATTTGTCATCGAAAATTTATTAGGCTGAGACGGTACTTTATATTGCTTTCATATGCTCTTTCTTTATTATGGTGCTACTTACAGTTTTGTGTAGCACATGTGCAGTTATTTGATCGGCTGCTGCGTGCTTTGAGCTGTTTTGACTGGGCTCAATTGGACTGGCTGTTGAAGAAAAGATGGTCGAGCTGGGACTTGTCTGAAACTAGCGTTGTCAGGGAGGCAACCCGGAGTTTAATTTTTAGTTGATTTTCGAATATTTTAGTTTTGTTGTGTGTGTAATAAATGGTTTTCAAACCATAGATTGTGAAGGATTTAGGCTTGGTTTTTGGTCGACATTTTTCTGCAGGTAGCTCTCGATCGAGCACTCTTTTTACTCGATCGAGTGCTTGACTCCTTCGATCGACCACTTTTGGAGTCTAATGTACTCGATCGAGTACTTAATCTTTTCGATCGAGCACCAAGTTCGCCTGTTTTGATTCGCTTCCAGTGTTGCTTTTATGCAGCTGTTCGTGACCTCCCATGTTGCTGGCTGGTTTGGGGAGGTCCCTACTTCGCGCAATCTTGTAAGTTTTCTACAACTTCACTCTTCTTTTTAGTTTGCATTTCCCTTCCCTATTTTTGAGTACAATGAGGGCATTGTACGGTTTGGTTTGGGGAGGTTATGCATCCATATTTGTGTCTACATGTTGTTTTTATTGCATTTCAGTTATCACGTTTAATTTATGTATGCATTGTCGTTTATTTCCATAATAATTCAAAAAAAAATCTCAAAAAAATCTCAAAAATCTATAAAATCAAAAAAAAATTCACGTGTACTTTTGCATATAGGTCGAGTCGGAACGGTAGATTTCAATGAGGATATTGCACTATGATTTGTGACTTTGCTTAAGCCTTGAATTAAACTGTTATCTTTTAGCTTTGTCTTTTGCATATCTACGAGTTAATGTTAAAATTTAGCTGAACGAATAGACTTGACCTGAAAATTTTGGCAAACTACTTATAATTTCTAAGATTTAGAGCCTTATAAACTGGTGTCATTTATGGCCAGTTTCATGTAGGATTGTGAGTAGTTGCTCCTTGCATAACATGTTCATTAATTTGCACGTATATGAAATTCAATTGCTTATTGCCTGCATACATTCGGGTTAGTGGTTGATGTCACATGCGGGGAGGTGCCTACATTCCCCTTTTCTATCATTTTTACCCATTTAACACCACATTAGCCAAATTTGCCTTTTTGACCCTTTACTACATCCAAATTTAGCCGGCCTTGTCAAGCTAGTTTAAATTGTTTTGTGGTATATTGTTTATTGTGCCAAGTTTGGTTTATATTGTATTATCAGGAGTTGGTAATTTACGGAAAAGGAGGATGAGAAAAAAAAATTGAAAGAAAAAATAGAAAATGAAAAAAACGTGAAGAAGGAAGAGAAAAAATGAAAAACAGAAAAAGAAAGAGAAAGAACATGAAACCGTGGGAAATAAAAATATTGAAAAAAAAGATGTTTGATTGTTGACGGTTTTACTCCTATGCTTTATTTATATCTATTGAGGAGTATGTTTGGTTCGGTTTGGTGAGTTTGAATGTCAAAAGAAGGGCACTTGTGCTTTATTTTCTAATCAGCTGAGAATTGGATGTTCTTATATGGTCTGTTTATGTGCTAGCTTGACGCTTTACCTCCACATATCCCATAATCATTTTGCCTTTTTTTTACCTGTAGCCTCACTTAACCATTCTTTTGTAAGCGCTCGGCTGTGACAGACCTTGTTTGGTTGGAATGTATGTACGGTAGTTAGAATTGTCTATCATATTAGTTGCATGCATGTTTATGTGGGTCGTAGTTTAGGTGAGCGACTATATTTCTTTCTCTCTTACACTCATATGCTTACCCTTTGCTTCATGAGAGAAGAATGACCCGTGAGAGTCCATCATTAAAGGTCTTGCAAGGTCGACGGTTCAGCTTTATTATAAACATCTTACAACTCGTTTGCATTTGACAGTTTTTGCTATAAGTGTTAGTTTGTTGCATTAAATCGGTTTAAGTGGACAATTTGTAGCTAGGTCTGAGTTTTCTTTTCTATTCCATTAGTTTTGCATATATTTTGCTTGGGGACAAGCAAAGGTTTAGTTTGGGGAAGTTTGATGCGTGCATTTTATATAGGCATTTCGTACTTCATTTGCACGCATTCCTGTGCTTATTTAGTAGTGTTTAGCTACAAATGTCCCCCGAATTGTCTACTTTGGTTTCTCTTGTATTATTTGCAGGTATGAACCGGAAAGGAGCATAATCAAGCTTAAAACATGTCCCTATTCATGCATTTAGGAGATGAGTTAAGTCAGAGCTTTGAAACTACTAATTGTGATGCACAAAGAAGTAAGATAGCTAGGCGAGCAAGGGAAGAACTTCAAATTACTAGTGTCTATTTTGAAGAGACATATCTCGAGTTATAAAACTGATTTTCAGGTGATTCCAATTGAAGATGAAATCTTGTCCTCTTAGCTTTCCAACGCCACCAGAAACGCTCTGTTTTCCCAAGTAACGAAGAAATGGCAGCCGTTTGAAGTTTAGTGCACGAAGTAGGAATTATGCGCTGGAAACCACTCGATCGAGTAGAATAGTGTTCGATCGAGTAGTTTAAGTCCTCGATCGAATAGCTTATTTTAGATAGTGTTCAATCGAGTAGGTTTTCTGCTCGATCGAGAGTTTTTGCTATAATTTACTCGATAGAGGAGTTTTGAACCACTCGATCAAGTACTTTCTATCTGCCGCAAGGTTTTAATATCGTATTAGGTTAATATTTATCTTTCCTCTAAATAGGATAGACATCCCTATAAATAGGATAGACATCATTAGGTTTAGAGAGTGCTTTTTACTTTTCAATACTGCGGGAAGTTTTGCTACTCTTTTCCGAACCTTAATCCTTGTAATTTTCTCTCTCTTTTATGCTATTTCTCTCTTGCTCGTTTCTTTATTATGTTTGTTTCTTATTCATCTCTTGTTCTTGATCTATTTCTATTTATGTTAGCTAATTCTCCAGCTAGGATTTTGGGGATTCAATCAACTGTTGTTAGTTGCTAACTAGGTTTACAGGTCTTTTGTTGCTATCATGTGTTTGTTGTTAATCATTGCATATAATTCCAATTTGTTGATTGAGTCGACGCATTTAGATAATTGATTTGGTAAGCCTTGACCTAGACCGGAAGGTTGGAAGGGGTGAAACCTGTAGTGAACATTATGATGCTTTAGTGAGGGCGGAAGCTAAGCCAATAGTGTTTTAGGGTGAATTGAGACTGGAAGAAGATATTTGGTTGCCCCTTAGACTGGTACACGCGACTGATATGTGCCCTAAACTGTCACCATCTAACTTACATTGATGAACCGACAATCCTAGCTCTTTCTCTTTATAGTTATTCTCTTAAATCTCTTCCTACTTTAGTTAGTTTAGTCTATTCAACTCAAACCCCCCATCTTGTGACCTCAGACGGACTAAATTGAGAAATAGATAGTGACCGCCTCCCTATGGAGATCGACCCTACTTACCGCTGACTTCTGTTAGTAGTACTTAGGTATTTATTTTTGGTACTAAACGATAGTATCAGATATCTTATGGCAATAATATAGATTTGACCTAATAGGATTTACTTGCATAAGGAGTAAGTTTTGCCTCCACACGGCTCATAAGCCTTCCTTGGCCGAAACCCTAGGTCAAAATATCTAGGGGTAGATTAGGGTTAGGTTTAGATAATTTAGCAAACCCTGGGTAGCATGACAACCCAGAAGTCATTTTACTAACCAATTGGATAACGTAAATTATTCACTCTAAACAACCCGTATTTCACCTCTATCATATATACACATGATTTCGAAACATATTTGAAGAATTTTATCTTTTGAAAAGTTATTTTAAAACTATTAAAATTGTGCCTTTAAAATCCAACCCAAAGGTATAGTAGGAATGGCTATAACCTTAAGTTTGGTAAGTAAAGTTATAGGTGAAACAGCTATAACCATACCTTCCCAATATTACTTCTTAAGATACCGTTATTAGATGAAGTCCTATACTAGCTAATCTTCCTGGAGATCTTCAGTGGTAGGATCTTCTTTTTATCTTAATCATAAGCTCTTCATCTTGAGCTTGTTATAGACTTAATCGAGCCTTTTAGTTGAGTGGTCATCATACTTGAAACTTGTTACAGTTACTATGACGCTTTAAGAATCTTCAATGTTATAGCTCAAGCTACTATAACATTACTTAAACAATGCTTCACAAATCTTCAATGTTATAGCCAAGGTTGCTATAACATTACTTGCTTAAATTGTAAACTTTAATCAATCTATTAAAGACTAAACAAACGATTACGAGCAAGAGTATATATATAAGCACACTTGTCATTATCAAAACACAATCATATAACTATATGGTCTAACAAATTCCCCCTTTTTGATGATGATAAATCTCTTACAATTTGTGACTAAGTGTAAGTTCCCCCTCAACATAATACTATAAAAGTCATAGTTACTTGACCGCAAGAACAATTCACTTATATACAAAGTATAGCATCTAAGGACCTTAAGAAATTAAAGGTTCTGAAAAGGAGCAAGCTTAGGCAAATACTTAAGTCACAGTCATTTTCTTCCCCCTCTTGACATCATCGAAAAGACGAGAAAAGATATAAAACAACTAGAATAATATAGATCGAGACACTATTAATCATGCAAACAAAGATTATAAAACGAGAAAGTAATCTACGATAAGCATGCAAAATATAAAATACGTCTACTACAAACCATGGAGTCTAATGCCAAACGGCCGAATAGATAACAAGTTTAATGCCTAATGGGCCAAATAGAGAATTAAGCCAAAATGGGCCGAATTAGACAAAGTATCCAAAATATAAAGTCTAATAAAGGCTAATAAGGAAAAGAGCAAGGAAGAGGATTATGGGGCGGGTTTAGGGTTAGTCGCGTTTCACGACATTGTGGTTCACATAACCGGGACGAGTCCTAAACTCAAGAGAGTCGAGACGATCGAAGCAAGACCGCACATGATTGGCTTGTGCCGTGAGATACGCCTCAAAATTAAGCACCTTCATCGACAAGGCCTTAGCAGCTTCGAAAATAAGTCCCATTTCCGTATGCATAGCTTTCCCTTCACGCCAAATAGCCCCTCCTTGACTAGCCAAGTTAGCCAATGATCCGAAATGACAAACACACTCCTTAGCCGCTCTAGCCGTATCACGAGCCATAGCTTCAATACGTCCTTCTAACCCATTTAAATAGGCAAGGACCTCGGCATTACCGGAACCATTCGAAACCGGAGCCCCATCTTTTTCCTTTCCCATTCCCGCGACCAATTTCGCAATCGACTTATTTTGAACATCTAATTTTTCACAAATACTCGTCATAAATGAGTCCAATTTCTGTTCCACAACCACCGTCACATCCAACGACTTTTCCACCACATTACCCTTAGACAAGAAGATCAAGTCGGGTCCAACCGCAGCAATTTTCATTAATTTGAGATGAGTATCACACATCTCGTCCTTGACCATGACCCCATAGCTAGTAGGACCGACAACCCCCTTGTGTTCAAAAATCCGAGAAATCCACATCCCAAAAGGTAAATCCAAGGTAGTATAGAATTTTTCCTCGGTGACGGAGATAGATGTTTGGGCAATGCGATGAAAAACAAGTCGGGGAAGACTAACCTTAACAGCTTCAAGCCATTTGGAGACCAAAACCATCTCATAGCTCGACAATTTATCACGACCTCCTCTCCTCGGGACAACCGTATTCCAAAGAAAATTTAAAAAGAACTTTAACTTGGAGTAAACGGACCCGCAACATGTTACTTGACCCCGTAGCACCATCATCAAAAGACCTCTTAATTTGAAGTTTCTCCTCCTCCGTCACATCCCCCCATTCCGCACTTGGGTTGATTTCCATCCCATCATCAGGGACGGAAAACAGACTACGAAAATCATCAAGGGAGATGGTGACTTCCAACTCATTTACCACCGCATGCAACACATTCTTCTTTAAAGAAACCGAAGCATAAAATTGAATTACCTCGATAGGATAGACGGGACCGATTAAGGAGAAAATCTTTGTCCATTCTTGATAAGTCAAGAAATCCTTCGAATATTGTAAAGTTTCAACCTTTGTATACCACTTTTCGGAAGAGGACCGTCCTCCATGAATACCGTATCTCATAACACGGTTTACCTGAGTCCTTTCCTCCGTGGTAAATCGAACCTTATCAAGACCCGTCATCGTTGCATTCGGCATATATTCTTGGAACAAGGTTCTTTGAGAACCATCTCGGTTAACCACAACCTCGATCTCGTCAACCGAACCCTCGATACCAACAACCTTCTTCTTACCCTTGTTAAACTTTAGACGCTTTCCCTCGAGATTAGTATCAATTCGGTTATGATCGGGATTAGTAGGTTTGGGGTTTGATTGAGGTGTGAAAGTGTTTGTGGCTTGAATGGGTTTGTTGCATGGTGGTTTGGATGACCCGGTCTTAGTAGCGGACCGAGTTGATGGTGAGTTGAGGCGAGTTGTTGGTGGAGACATGATGATGATTAAGGTTGAGTGTTGGTAAATTTTTTGAGTAAAAAATTTGAGGGATTAATGATGGTGATAGGCGGTGGAAAAAGGAGGAGTATTTATGGTGATGGTAACTGTGTAGTTGTTGAACCATATAGTTATATGTTTATGTTTTGATGATGTCAAGAGTACTTTATATTTTATATACTCGTTGCGCGTAATTGTTTGTTTAGTCTTTTAGATTAGATTTATTCATTACGAGCAGTAAGGAATTGTGATGGAAGTATATCGTGAACAAGCCTCAATCAAAGATCAAGATTATATAAGAATTATTCAAGCATTATGAGAAGACGAAGTTCGTCTAAAGATTAATCAAGCCTGGATGATGAAGTAGCCTATGCTCGAAGATCTCCTAAGAAGATTAGAATAGTATAGGTGATTATCTCGTAATGATAACATAAGAATGAATTTCTTATACAGGTAAAGTTATAGCTTGACAGCTATAACATTACTAGTGAAAGAGCTCAATGTTTTAGCTCTTCTACTATAACATTGAGATGCTGAGTTTATACTACACGACTTAAAATTTTTTCAAAATGTTTTTTGAAATTTTTTTTTGTTTCTTTTAAATGTTCTAGCAAAAGTATTTATTTAATAAGCCCGGCTTAATACGGAGTATGGTTTTATGATTAAACGTGTAATTAGTAATCATGTTGGATTAACTTATGAGTTGAGCCATGTTACTAATTAGGGTTTTAATATAGCATACTCCTAAACCCTAAAAATCTAACCTAATTTCGAGCTAGGGTTTTTCACGGATAACGAGGCTTATGAGCTGTTGTTGTTTCGTGTAACCTAAGGTATAAAAGCTTACTATTGTTAAGATTTTATTCTCTAGAATTATTTTAACATATCTATTATATTTAACTTGATATGGTGATTTATGATAAAAATATTTTTATTATAGAAATCTTATCATATCTTAAGATTTATGGAAAAGATAATAGAACGATAATTTATATTTTATCTTTTGGAATATCCTTTATTATCTCTTAGGGTTTTAGGGAAAGAAATATTAAAAGATATGATTTGTTTACATATCTATATTTCGGCTGTTAGGGTTTTTGGGTAAACCGTGAGCTATGCTTCATCCTTCACTATAAATACTTTACATCTTGCAACATTTAAAAGTAAGACCTTTAAGCATAAAATTGATTTTATTTTTAAGGCAAAACCGTGTGTTTCAAAAGCTAGAAAAACGATTTGCTATTTTCGAAAAAGGTCGTGTGTTTATAAACTCGTTTATTCGTTCGTTAGTTATCGTTATAAGATAATAGTGCTCAATAGATTTCTTACTTGGTCATTAACGTGAACCGTTGCAAGAATCATTAATGCTTTCTTATTAGCGTAAGTTAGTCACTCGAGTATTTAACGGTACTCACTTGAGTTACAACTAGAGTTAGTTCTACGAGTTGGGTTAGTAAATTTGTAATCCGTAAAAAGGTGCTAAATTTATTAATCGAGAATAGTGGACGTAGGTTTCGATTTGTGAAACTGAACCACTTCAAAAACTGTGTGTCTCTCTCTCTTTCGTTCATTTGTTTATTGCTCATTCAATAGTTAATTAGTTAAAGTTTAATCAATAAACTTTAAATAATTAATCAATTTCATACAATTGAAAAAGTAAAAGTTTTAAATCCTCAATTCACCCCCCTCTAGAGTATTTTGGATCGATAGACTCTTCAATTGGTATCAGAGCCTCGTGCTCTTGATTGCCTAACCGCAAAGAGGCTGATCTATCTTGTTCTTATTTATCTTATCATTTTATATTCCGCTGCCTATCACGTGATAAATGGATTCCAAATACCTCACGTGTCCCGTCTTTGATGGGAAGAATTACGGGTTATGGAAAAACGTGATGACTCACGATGTGAAGGTCATGATTGGGAGTGTTGGAGGATTATCCAAAATAGACCGCACAAAATTCTAGTTGCATCCGCTGAAGGCACTACCTATGAGAAGAAGGAAGATGACTATGTCGAGGCCGACTACAAGAAAGCTGAAAAGAACTCTAAAGCAATAAGTCTATTGGAAAATGGCATGACCTCTATAGAGTTCGATCGGTTCTCATCGTGTACTACGGCCAAGGAGATATGGGATGGTCCTGAACTAGCTTATGAAGGTACTTCCATTGTTAGGAAGCACCGTATAGATCTGCTAATGCTGAAATATGAGCTATTCATTATGGAGCCTAATGAGTCGTTGGATAGCATGTCTGCACGGTTTTCAAGCATAATAAACGAACTGAAAAACCTAGGAAGGAAGTTCAATACCGAGGACATTGCAAGGAAGGTTCTTAGGAGCCTGACTAAAAAGTGGCGTGCCAGTCACAGCAATGGAGGAATCGCGAGATCTTGAAAACCTATCCTACCAAGAACTCATTGGTGCTCTCATGTCCCATGAAATTACTCTTAATAAAGATGACGCTGATGTTGGAGTATGTGTCCTCAACAATAGTGCGATCACATAATTAAATCTCGTATTAAGAATACGTAAGGGATGATTCATTTAAATAGTCAACTGATCAACACTAATCGGTAACGATTGGCTTGCTAGAGTTTGACGTTACTGTCGTAGGACGGTGGTGGTCAGTTGATCCCTTAAGGTCACACCTAAAGGATGATGCCCTTATCAGTAAAGTTGGTTAATTGTATGACGATACAAGTTAATCAATTCCTTAAAATGGAACAATTCATTTGTGAGAGAGAATATTTATAACTTACTGTAATGGGATTAAATAAGATTTATTTTAGTAATTGAAATTCTTTATTACTAAAATTGATTATTGTTTGTGAAACAATAGAGATGAGAATGAATGGTTAATTATAATTACAAGATGTTGTGAATTATAATTATATAATCCATTTTATTTATGCGATCGAGTATCACTAGTCAATTTGTTATATGTAATTTAATTAATTTATAAAATGATATTTATGTGATAAATATGCATTAAATTAATTAATAACATGTAACATACTACATGTGACATATTGTGTGACAAATAACAAATTGACAAAATAAAATGGTAGTCCATTTTATGTGTTGGACCGAAATGGAGGGAGTGTTAGTGGGTTGTGATTATTTTATTTTATGTGATAAAATGATAAATAATAGAACCTACACAACTAGCCTTACACAACCTACAGTTTGATAAGAGAAAAAGAAAAAGAAAAAGGAAGATGCCTTCCTTGGCCTTACATGAGCCGGCCACACTACTCTTTTAAGAGTAGTTTTGGCTCTTTCATTCTACACTCTTACACATTCAACATTCATCCATGGATTATTCTATCTACTCTTAATCTTTCTCTAAAAAATATGAGAAGATTCAATCTCAATTGTTCATAAAGATTACTAATTTTATTAGTGTAATATATGAGTATTAGTAATCAATTTTAAGGTAGACTACTAAACAAATATCTAGCAAATATTATTTAGTAGAGATAAGGGCTAATCTTGGGTGCAATCAAGAGGAGAATATCTACATTGGGATTTTGGAGGATCATCCTAATACTCATCATAGCTCAAGAACAAGTGAAGGTAGGAGACCTTACTTGTGCCGATAAATCTGAAAATAATAATGTAAGGGACATTATTTTTCTTATTAATCTCTTATTTTGTTATGTATGCACTAGATCTAAAGAACAAATAATTAAGAAGTTAATTAGTTTACTATTAGAGGAGTCTAATAAGAGGTATATGAACCTAACAAGTGGTATCAGAGCATTGGATGTTGCATGCATAATCGGTTATTGTTTTTCCGAGTTAAAATGTTAACATATAAAATTAAAAATTTGTGATTTATAAGAGTAATTCACGAAATAATGATGCATGTTATATATTCTGGTCCTAAAATATTTTTAGGTCATTTTTATAATTTATGGAAATTTATTGCGCATTTTAATGATTTTTTAGTGATTTTATTACATTTTTATGAGTAAAATGAACTTTTATTCACTAAAATAAGTTAACCTTCACTACTGACCGTGATATTTTAGTATGACCTCACATGAATATTTTATGTATTGCATGTAAAATATCATATTAATGTGATTAATATTTCATGACTTATGAATTTCTAGTGTAAAAAATGGCATAAATGGAGCTTAAATGACTAAAATTGGTTAAACTTACTCTCTGACCTTAAAAATTGTATATGATCTCATATGAATATGTTACAAGTTGTGTGTAAAATCTCGTATTAATTTGATTAACATAGCATGATTTATGATTTTTATGATATAAAAATGGATTAAAAGAGCTAAAATGGTTAAAAATAGTTAAGTTTCGAACCAGGCCATGAAACTTTAATATGTTGTCACATGCATGATTTACAGAGTGTATGTAAATTTTGAGATGAAATGATCTAATTTAGCTTGATTTATAAATTTTTCGTGTAAAAATGGCATAAATAGTGACTATTTTAGCATAAATAGCTAAAACGAATTGCATGACATGAGAAAATTATTTTAGGTTGCATAAATATTCCAATTATCAGATCTAAATTTGTAAAATTTATTAGATTAATTTTTGGATACTTTAGATGTTTTATGAGATAAAACCGATAAATTACAACTATATTTTCTCAAAATTAATTCGAAAATTTTAACCATGATTTTTGACATTATGAGTGTCATGGAAATATTCAGACTGTTCAGAAATTTAAAATTTAAAATTTGAAATTATTATATTTTAATTTGTATTTATTTCATAAATATTATGATTTTAAGGTAAAAAATGAGCATAAAATTAAATCAAGTTGAATTATTGTCAAAAATTGAGTGATGACTAATATTTGAGTCCTAAGAGTGTTAGGATAATTAACTTGAGCTTAGATGTGATTTAAGTGTTAATTTGTGATTTTAAGAAGTTATTATCACGCATTTCCATAAGACCGGGTTATATATACGATATAAGTTAAATAGGGCGATTTGGCATATAATTTGGCATGATAGATACATATTATAATGCTGCATATTTCAATTGTTGAATGTCTTTTATTTATATAATTTTGAATTATGTAATTTTATCTTAGTATGGCCTTAGTTTTAATCGATATTACCCGTAATGAAAGGGAATATTGATTCGGTTGTAATTTAATGTGATCTCGTATCACTTTTATTTTTAGTAGTTTTTCCTTTTTACAAATGTATAATAGGAATAGCTTTGTATTTTTATTATTATTTGTAATCATGGAGTTTCTTCAAGACGGTGCCATTCGGAAAGGCGTTCCGACAAAGACAGTGTTCTTGGGAGGCGTGCCGCTTGAAGATTCAAGGGACCAAAGGAGTTGGTTTACGAATTTGTAATTGATTATTTGATTTTATATTTTAGGACGGCCATACTAGGAATTTTATTATTGCTTTGCGTTTTTTTAATATGTTGCATGCATTGCCAAATCGCCATAACAACACATGCATATCATATCGAGTCATCAACCATGTCAATTATAATTATCGTAGTTCACCGCTTTAGTTCACTTAAAACGTGATAGATAATAAATTGACATGACCTCTCGCTTATAAAAATTGAGAATTAGCCTTACCAAATAGTAGAAACCATGAGTCCCAATTTCATGAGAAAGTAGGCTCGGCTCACCGGGGTACTAAACTTGTTACGTTGGATAAGTGGGTAATAAAATGTTATTACATCGAAATTTGGATTGAGCTCAACGGAAGTATTCGTGACCGTAGTCGCATGTGTTCCGGGCTAAAGATAAATATTAAAGTAATTTTTATCGACCGAGAGTTCTAGAGGTAGAATCGATTAAAGGGTTAATCCACCGAGTTATATTAATAAGGGATGAATCGGCTCACCGTGCCCGAGTTAATATGAATTTGGATCTGGGAATCATTTATAATAGTTGGGTAGAGGTGACTATAAAAATGCAATACTTGTTTACAAGTATTATTAAAACGATAGATGTTAATTATTTCCTTCATTTCCGTTTTTGTAGTTATTTATACGCAATGGATTCATCTAATACTCTTACACCAATCACCATTAATTCATGGCTCCAATCATTCAATGAAAAATGCTCCGAGTATGACAATGATACGATTATAGAATTACGCCTTGGCATTGGTTAGGATGGAAATATTTCCCACTTTACCACTTCTATACCACCCACTCCTATATTTATGTCTACCCCTTTGGTAAGAAAACCCTGTGAAGAAAAATCTCACTAAAACCAAGGCATCCTTGTTTGATGAAGCAAGGAGAAATATCAAATTGAGTGGGAGTTCTAGTAAGAATGTTCTTGCAACTAAAAGGAGTAATGGTATTAATAAAGGAAAAGGCAAAGATGGGTGAGGAACCCAAACCTGATAATGATTTGGAAATGGATAGTGAGACTACCACAACCAAGACCAAGAAGGGTGCCCAATCTTATGAAGAATGTCATTATTGTAATGTCATGGGCCATTGGAAGCGAAATTGCCCCAAGTATTTTGGAGATATCAAAGTTGGACTTATTACTCCAAGTGGGACTTGGAAATGTGGAAAAGCTAAACAAGAGTGATATAAATCTCCGACAAGGAAATGGAGCTAGGGTAGCCGCCACTTCGAGAGGGACTTGTGTACTTGTTTTAGCTAATAGTTTTGAGTTGTAATCTACATAATGGTGATTATGTACCCATTTTATCGAAAACATTATTTCATGTTAGACATAGAAGGATTCATATTTCGCCATTAAAAACAATCGCTGTATTTTGTTTGAAAATTGACATTGCTGGGAGCTAAGTCAATTCTCTTAATGGTATTCATGTTTTAGACACTTCCAACTCAACTAAAGATATCTATAACATACAAACCAAAAGACTCATAACTAGTGATCCAAATGATTTGTACATTTGGCCTTTTCAATTAGGTCACATAAATGAGAAACACATTAAACCCTAGTGTCGACTAGAATTATTGGACCATTTGATTTACAATCATATGGAATATGCGAATCTTGTCTCCTTTGCAAAATGATTTGTACTCCCTTTAGTGGTAAAGGGACATGAGCAAGTGATTTGTTGGAACTAATACATGCCGATGTATGTGTTCTAATGAGCACCACCGCAAGGGGAATTTATGACTATTTTGTCACTTTTACCGATGATTTAAGTAGATATGGGTATATTTACTTAATCAAATATAAAGTGAAGCATTTTGAGAAATTTCTAAATGATGTAGAGAACCAATTGAACAAATTACTAAAGCATTACGATCCGATCGTAGTGGCAAAGATCTAAGTAATGAATTTGATTTATTAAATATGGATTATGACCATGTGTCACTACCCATAAGATCAAACTAATATGAGTCAATTTGAGTTATTGAACTGAATTTTGGGAATTTGCAATCCAAAACGGACACATAATTCTAAACCGATGGTCAACCATGAGATACCTGAAATAGAGAGTCTATTTAACAAATTACATGGATCTAACCGGCATATGACATGAATCAAGCTGTCATGATAGAGCTGGTCTTTTATGTGCAAATTCATCAGTCTAGACGAACTTCCAATTACTCCACCATATATGTTTGTAACTCACAAAGCTATCTCTCAAGAAGATAGAAGTATTTCTAAGAGATAGAGTGGGAGTAGATTAGATCGTCACAAACATGTCTTATAGTTAATGAGTTACTTTGTGAAAGTAATGGAACTATAATCTATAAAGATAGAGTGAGAGTATAGCTCAGTGGGAGTTTAGCACACATGTCTTGTTGTTTAAATGTTGCTTTGTGAAAGTAATGGTATTATGACCTTATCCCAAATCGACCTTGTTACATACGATCCATAGCATTACAATCCAAAAATTGTTACTCAAGAGTAGATTTACTTTAAGGCGAGGGTCTCCTTAAAAAGTGAATAGAGCTTTAGAGTACTTAAATGAATAGATTTACATGAAGATGTTGATCAAGATAAATTATGTTAGGAATCGCCACATTTCATTTTGATGAAGAATGGCGAATGATATTAAAAATTCGCTTTTCTAAAATAGGAATTTAGAGAAGGATGTGTTTGGAACACAAAATCTTAGATGAAGATCTAAGAATCCTAACATATTATGCGTAGCTTTCTTATGTGATCCTAGAATGGTCTTAAGCAAGTATCAAAGGATTATACTTTTCGTTCATGTGATAATTGAGAATAGTTTCATTCACATGATTGAAGAATCATGATTATACATGAAGTTAAGTGGGAGCTAGAATTATTTTTTCCTATGTCTTATATGTTGAAGACATATTACTTATTGAGAATAATGTACCAATGCTCTCTTCTGTCAAGAGTGATTGGGAGACTAGGAAAAGGTGCGATGTATTTTAGATTTCTGAATCTATGTGAGAGAATATTGGCATAGAATTGAGAGTCTTATGATGATAAGATCTTTCATATCTGTTTAACATCAACAAGGTTGAGTAGGTTATTCATGTTGATGAAAGTGGAATTACTATGATGGAGTCATAGTTGTTCACTGAACCTATTAAGTTGTTGATCACATGAAATCGATTGCTAATGATTCCGCCATTAGAATGATCATGTATGCCAACAGACGCACATACCATGATGAATTATATGCTAGGAGCATAATAAGTCAATAACAATATAATTCCCATAATATGGCTTGTGAAAGCCTTAAAGAACAATTGAGGATTTGTTCATATGTTTGGATGATATACTAAGTTATGTGTTGAAGGGTTGCACAAAAATTTAGTTTCCAAACCAAAAGGGATTTGTTGAAATCCTAGGATGTCTTATTGACTTAGGAGTAAGAGACTAGAAAAGTGTTTTAGTTTCGCGCATTGCAAATTCTAAAAAAGGAATCTAAGTAAGTTGTGATAAAATGGTCAATGTAGGGATTAAGGGTGAATCCCTCTACAAATGACTTTATGACAAGTTATGTGATAACAGTGGGAGCATCTTTCAAGTTAAAGAGTCAAAGTCTAGTAAGAAGACTAGACAAATACTTAGAGATAAATTCAAGTTATTAGAAATAACATTGAATAAAAGGAAATAGCAATTGACAAAGTTGGAATATATGGATATAGGGTATATCCACTTGCCAAGCTTTTATTGCATTTCGACTAGTGTAAAAGGTACACTAAAGATTATGAGATATGAAGTAGTAATAGTGTATTGACTATTCATATATGATAATCGCATTTATCGTTCGAGTTCTATTAAACTCACCCATTAGTTTGTTAAATCCAAATGGCTTGTAAAGACAAATTGAACCCCATTAAAGTGAACTGGATTGACATGGTATTCGCCCCTAGTTAATTATATGAAGTGACTATAGTGTGATGCGATTGATGGAAAGTTCAAGTGCCATAGAGTCATATGGGATGACTAGTCGATCACATAGGCAGACTGTATGGGACACTTTGTCGGGCAGTGACCGCTTATAGAGTTCTGGTAATTCATAAAGCCTGGTCGTGGCAAGAGCTGCTATAGTATTCTTATGAGTCAATTCTTTTGACTAGAGACTATTCTCCCAAGTTGGCACAAGTTTCTTATTAGCTTTGATTTATGCTCTACGACTGTCGTAAATGAGGTCAAATGGGTATAGTTTGGGTTAAGATGAATTGTGGCTAAACGAAGGGAATAGTGCGATAGGAATTGCCCACCCCCTTGTCAGGGTTAATTGAAATCTCAAGGCCACTCGAGGAGTAGTGAAGTAGAAATGCATGGCCACGCTCGGAAGGTATCTATGGTAGATAATTCCGGTCAGACAGTTACTCTCCTGATCGAGGAAACCACTCAAGATATGATCAAATGCAAGTACGACCTACGAGACACCTTGCATTGAGTGGGAGATTGTAATAGGACAAGAGAATTGGTGACGCACACTTGTCTCGGACAAGTGGGAGATTGTTGGAGTATGTGTCCTCAATAATAGTGCGATCACATAATTAAATCTCATATTAAGAATACGTAAGGGATGATTCATTTATATAGTCAACTGATCAACATTAATCGGTAACGATTGGCTTGCTAGAGTTTGACGTTACTGTCGTAGGACGGTGGTGGTCAGTTGATCCCTTAAGGTCACACCTAAAGGATGATGCCCTTATCCGTAAAGTTGGTTAATTGTATGACGATACAAGTTAATCAATTCCTTAAAATTGAACAATTCATTTGTGAGAGAGAATATTTATATCTTATTGTAATGGGATTAAATAAGATTTATTTTAGTAATTGAAATTCTTTATTACTAAAATTGATTATTGTTTGTGAAACGATAGAGATGAGAATGAATGGTTAATTATAATTACAAGATGTTGTGAATTATAATTATATGATCCATTTTATTTATGTAATCAAGTATCACTAGTCAATTTGTTATATATAATTTAATTAATTTATAAAATGATATTTATGTGATAAATATGCATTAAATTAATTAATAACATGTAACATATTACATGTGACATATTGTGTGACAAATGACAAATTGACAAAATAAAATGGTAGTCCATTTTATGTGTTGGACCGAAATGGAGGGAGTGTTAGTGGGTTGTGATTATTTTATTTTATGTGATAAAATGATAAATAATAGAACCTACACAACTAGCTAACCTTACACAACCTACACTTTGATAAGAGAGAAAAAAAAGGAAGATGCCTTCCATGGCCTTACATGAGCCGGCCACACTACTCTTTTAAGAGTAGTTTTGGCTCTTTCATTCTACACTCTTACACATTCAACATTCATACATGCATTATTCTCTCTACTCTTTAATCTTTCTCTAAAAAATATGAGAAGATTCAATCTCAATTGTTCATAAAGATTACTAATTTTATTAGTGTAATATATGAGTACTAGTAATCAATTTTAAGGTAGACTACTAAACAAATATCTAGCAAATATTATTTAGTAGAGATAAGGGCTAATCTTGGGTGCAATCAAGAGGAGAATATCTACATTGGGATTTTCGAGGATCATCCTAATACTCATCATAACTTAAGAACAAGTGAAGGTTGGAGACCTTACTTGTGCCCATAAATCCGAAAATAATAATGTAAGGGACATTATTTTTCTTATTAATCTCTTATTTTGTTATGCATGCACTAGATCTAAAGAACAAATAATTCAGAAGTTAATTAGTTCACTATTAGAGGAGTCTAATAAGAGGTATATGAACCTAATAGCTGAACCAAGCAGAGGTAAAAGTATAGCTTTGAAAAGCGAAGATGTTAACTCCGACATAGAAGATGAAACCGTCTTGTTTGTCCGCCGTTTTAAAAATAGGATCTTTCGAAACAAACAAGCAATATCATCTTACAACAACAACAAGTCGTCCAACAAGAAAGTAACAGAATCAAAGTCATTATTTGCAAACAAAGGTTGCTTCAAGTGTGGAGAATCTGATCACATGTTCAAGGATTGTCCAACATGGGAGAAAATCAAGGACAAGGCGAAACACGGGAAGACAAAGAAAGAGTTCAAACAAGTAATGATGGCTTCGTGCTGGGGAGATCTTGACTCAGAAGACGATGAAGAATCCAAAGATGACGAAGTAGCCAACCTCTGTCTCAGCAGCGTTGGTTTTGATCTAATCTCCGACAGCGGCGATGAAAGCACTAACTCACATTCAAATTATTGCTTTCTTGGAGAATCGGAAGAAGATGACGATGAAGAAGTAAGTTATCTGGAACTCAAAAAACACGTTAATAAATTATCTAAAAGAGCCTTAATTGAATTTTTTGAGCAATCCCTCGATAAATGTCATGAACAGGATTTGGAATTAAAAGATCTAAAGGAACAGATTCTTGATATTGCAGAGGAGAATCATACGCTAAAGGCCAAAGCTAAGAAGTTGAAATCTAAAGTTACAGCTGATAAAGCTACAACATTAGATACTGCTATGGCTGAAAAGAAGGAATTAGAGTCCAAGGTTATAGCTAATGAAGCTATAACTTCAGACCTAAAGCTTAATATTAAGCACCTTCAAGCCAAAGCTATTGTTAATGAAGCTATAACTTTAGAACTTAGAAAAGCCAAAGAACTTTTAGAGACTAAGGTCACATCTAATGAAGCAGTGATCTTAGACCAAAATAAAGAGATAGATTCTCTCTCAAAACAATTAAAAGAATCTATAACTGACATGATCAATGTTAAGAAACAACATTCGGATGTTGTATTCATTCTTAACAAAAGGTTCCAAGACTTTCGTGACAATTACAAAAAGGAAAATGACTTAGATCACACGAAATGTCAAGAAGAACTCAAAACCCTAAAGGACTTACTCTTACATGCTAGGAAAGTCCATGACAAGTGGGAAGGTAGCACAAAAGTCCTAAACTTCCTAACCGAACAATCTGACAATAATATGAAGATGGGGTTAGGACATGAGTGCTACAGCCGTAGAGATCACTCTAAATGCAAAGCAACACCTTCGGATTTTGATTTCGGAAAAAGGAAATATGCTGATCTTCCTGAATATCTGATTTGCAATTACTGTGGTCATACGGGTCACATCCAAGACAATTGTGTCAAAAGAGCGCATGATATACAGAAAAATACCGACCATGCTGAAACGGTTGACACAACGGTCGAGGATGATGAATCCCCTATAGATGAATCTAACGAACAAAGAAATAACCACTTTCGTTGGTTCTATGACATGGCGTTTGACTACACCAAGAAACCTAGCATTTCACAAACTCCTTGTCGACCTAAACATAGCAAACCTATTGATAAGGAGAATAGTTATGTTAGACCTAGAGAAACTCCCAGACCTAGAGAAATCCCTAAACGTAGAATTCCACCTAAGCAAAACTACCCAAGGTTTAGAAATACGACCATAAGACAAGTCTGGGTACGAAAGGATTTAGTATATAGAGTAACTAACCGAAAAGGACCCAACCTAGCTTGGGTACCTAAAAACTGTATCTAATCCTTTTGCAGGAAATAATGAAAGAAAACAATCAATGGTATCTTGACAGTGGATGCTCAAGACACATGACCGGAGATAAGAATTTGTTTCTTTCACTCAAACCGTTCAACGGAGGAAAAGTGACGTTTCGGGACAACAAAAAGGGTAAAGTGATTGGTGTGGGTAAAGTTGGAATCTCTAAATCACACGCAATCAGTGATGTCTATGTAGTTGACGGTCTCAATCATAATCTGTTAGGATTCATTAATCTCATTAGTATACATATTCATAGTATGATAGTTTAATTTAGTCATAAAATTAAAACAACATCTTATGCATGCAAACATAAAACAAAGTAGAGAAGAAATCGTCACTTCTTACATTGGTGTTTCGGATTTATTGGGCACCAACAAGATCTCCTACTTGTTAGTTCTTGAGCTTTCCAACAATGGATGAACTAAGATTCAAATTAGAATCTCTCCCATAAGTTTATACCCAAGGAACACCCTTAATAACTAATATTATTATGAACTAGTAATAATACTAATCTTACTTAAAATTTGGACACAAAAATTGGGTTTTTGTTCTCTTATATTTCGGTCAAGAGAAGATGAATTTTGTGAGTTTTCTATCTCTAAAATTATTTCACAATTGTAGAGAGTAGTTGAACAACTTTTTCTAACATTAGAAAAATAGATGATGAAGTAGTGAATATATGAAAAACTTTTCCCATTTTTCATGCTAAAAACCGGTTGGGGGAAGTATTGTGGCCAATGCATGGAAAAATTGCTCCTCTCAAAAGTAATAGGGTTGCATGGCTACAACTAGAGTACAATCATTGTGTTTCCCTTATTTAAAATAATCAACACAATTTAACTCTAATACTCCCTCCATTTCGGCACACACAACATAAAATGGAAGGTCCATTTTATTTTGTCATTTGTCAATTTTGTCATGTGTCACATGTTACATGACATGTTACACTATAGTTTATTTTTAACATATTAAAAATCAACATATTAATAAAATATGTCACATACAAAATTTAACTAGTAATTCTTGATTACTTGTACCAAAATGGTTTATCGAATTATAAATTTCAACAACTTGAATTTATAATAAATTATTCAATCCGTTTCAATTGTTTCGTAAACAATATTTTATTCTAAGTAATAAAACAATTTGATTACTTAGACCGTATTTAATTTAATCGAATTACAATAAGACACGTTAACTTTACTCACAAAACCATCCGTCAATTTTAAGCAATTTAATTAACTCGTATCGGCATACGATTAATTAAATAATCAATTAAGAGTATTTCCCTATAGGTATGACCTAAGCGGATCAACTGATCACCACTGTCGCACAACAGTAATGTCAAACTCTAGTCAGCCAATCATTACCGATATGTGTGGACCAGTTGACTGTAAAATATTACTTCCCACATGTATTCTTAATTATGAGATTTAAACATGTGATCATCATGATCGACAGTTGTGATCGCATTATTGTCGGAGACACTTATTCCAACAATCTCCCACTTATCCTCGACAAGTGTGCGTCACCAATTCTCTTGTCCTATTACTATCTCCCACTCAATGCAAGGTGTCTTTCGGGTCATACTTGCAAGTGATCATATCGAGAGTGGTTTCCTCGATCTGGAGAATAACTGATTGACCGGAATTGTCTACCATTGATACCTTCCGAGCGTGGCCACGCATTTCCAGTTCATTACTCCTCGAGTGACCCTGAGATATTGTTTTAACCCTAACAAGGGGTGGACAATTCCTATCGCACTATTCCCTTCGATTAGCCACAGCCATCATAACCCAAAATATGCCCATTTGACCCCATTTACGAAGGTCGTAGTAACATAAATCAAAGTTAATCTGAAACTGTGCCACCTTAGGCGAACAGTCTTTAGTCAAAGAATTGACTAATTAGAATACTATAGTAGCTCTCGCCACGACCAGGCTATATAAATTTTCCAGTACTCTATAAGCGGTCGTTAGGCCCGATAAGGTGTTCCCAACAGTCTGTCTATGTGATCGACTAGTAATCTCATATGACTCTATGGCACTTGAACTTGCCATCAATCGCATCACACGCTAGTCACTTTGAGACGTCACCTCATGTATGTGACTCTGGGCGAATACAATGCTAATCCGTGTTCACTTTAACGGGGTTCAATTTTCTCTACAACCCGTTTGGATGTAACAAAGTATAAAAGGAGTTTTAGATTTAAAAACTCGAACGACAAATGTGATTATTACATATGAATAGTCAATACCTGATTACTACTTCATATTCTTATATTCCAATTTGATGTTTGTACGTAGTTGTTCATCTCAATCCAATTGAAATGACATATGACATGACTCATCATGTTAAGCCTATGAGAAGGCTTTGGTTAGTAGGTTTTATCAACTTCTTGTACCTTACTCAACCTTACTACATACTCGTTTTCCTTTGTAATGTATACATTTGCATTACAAAACTTTCTGAGTACGTGTCTAGATCCAATCTAGACATAGGCCCTCTAGCCTTAGAATAGCTCCCACTGTTTTCACAGTGTGCGGGACTCATCCTTCTTGCACATCTCATGATTGCAAGTCTACTCAATTTCTGTTGTAAATATCTCTCATTGTTCTTTATTGCCTAGAACGATTCTAGCAAATCTATTTCTTAAATAACATAGACACAATGGTTCCTTAACCATCTTCACGTGTTTTGAATATGGTTTTGTCTGAAACCTTTCGTAATCTCAATTGTCATTTGTGTAACACCCTTTCACAAATTAGTTAATTGCATCAAAAACACTTAACTTTCCATCCTTAATGCTTCCTCAAATACTTAAGAATAATCTATATGGCTACTTGGTAACTATTACTTAAATTCGATTTTGAAACAATTCATCATACTCAAAGTATATGAAGTGTTTTACATCATTACTCATTTAATTGATCCGGCAGCAGAAGCAAAAGGAATCAATCAAATATGTTCAACATGATTGAACTAGTCATGAATCTTATCTACATAAGACTTCTTATTTGACGCTAATATCATGTGGATTGATCTCCATAAATCCGGATATTGAAGATGTATTATAATACTCCAAAAGTGTCAAATCATTCCCAATGATCAATATGTCATCCACATATAAGACTAATTAAAATTTCCGTAACTCCCACTAAACTTCATGTATAAACACAACTTCTCAACCTATTGAGAAAAGTTTTATAACATGATCAAAATGTTGATTCCAACTCATTGATGTCCTACTTCAGACAATCTCTTAAGTTGCACATTATTTTAGGATTGCAAGAATCTACAAAACTCATGACATGTATTGAATACATTCCTTCTAATTGAAGAAGTGGGTTTTAGATTCACTCGCTATATTTCATCATAATGAAATACAATCCCTAAGAAGATATGAATAGTGCAAAACACTTTGCAACTAATCAAGCTTTGATATCTCTCTTTGATATCCAACAATTCCACTTGGAATTTATTTCGGATTTTCATGGCTCTAAGCCTTGTATTGAGTTGTGACTTAAACACTCTCATTTAAGTCATATGATCATTACTTTCCAGAAGTAACTTGAATCAAACAATTTCTTTGTAAGTTGCAAGCTCTTTACTTTCTAAAAGTAACACGAATTCATCATCTTCAACAAGTGATGAGTTCAACCTCCTAGGTTTCGAAGAAACAACATCATGTAGCCAAGAAAATACAGTTTCTTGCGACATACAATTTTTGACACAATTCTTTTGTGGCTCTTGAATATTTTCTCTCACTCTGTCTTCTAGAAATAAACTTGTATTCTAGAAAGACAGGTTGACGAGCCACAAACCCGTTGTACTCGTGATTATTGTAAGGAAAAAAATGAGCATTTGTTTCTTGTGAAAACTTACAAGCATGGTACCCTACCATTTTATATCTCATATGAATCGTTTTAGATTTAGTGGAAAAATAATTTAGACAAAATGATAAAATCCCCAAAAGGATCAAGTAACTCAAAGTAACTTGATTAAAGTTCAAACCATATCGAATAGGGTTTGATTTCTTTATCCAACCACACATTATCCCATAATGCGTGCAAAGAGAGATTAACTTGTGATACAATATCACATTTCCTTTGGCTTATATCAAAGTCTTCACTTTGATAATCCCATCACGATTAAATCGTGATTCCTGGAACTCTTTGAACTTCTTCAAAGATTTCTCTATTTACCTTATTAAGTGAACACATTACTGTCAACTTAAATCGTTGGTAAAAGAAAATGATCAACCTATTCTGGATTTACAACCTCGATCTCCTTTTAAACCAAAGGTACGAGACTTCTTGCTTTGAATTCAAGATACGCATATACCATAAGATTAACAATCTAATGGTTCCAAGAGTACTCGATAACTCTTTGCGTTCATTGTTCCAGAATTTAAGGTTTAATCTTGGGTTACCAATTTGAGTTTTGCATCATCTACATGATATATCATTCTAGTTTGGTTTAGAATATGATCACCTTGATAATGGGCTAGTCATACATCAAATCATGGTGTGTGGGGTCACAAAAGTGAAACCCCTTTTGTATCGTAACAAAATTATATTCTTATTTAGAGTTTATTCACTTAATAGTCATAATTAAGGTATAAATATAAACCCAAAACTAGATTGAGTACATAATGACTCTATCTCTCGACATCATTTGTTGCTAGTCGTCATATTCTAATCATCCTATATATCAAATACAATGATGAAAACCACCATCGGTTTATAATAATGACGAAGTAGTACTAGAAAAACTTATGTCAATCAAATAAACATTTAGAGAAGAAGGTCTCATTAGATGTCCCACAACTAATTTGCTTATTCTTTCAATAATTTTGGGTAGTTTCCTTTCAGTGTCTAACACTTCAAAGGAAATTGTATCGGTCGGGATTGATAGGTTTCGTATCGTTATTCTCAATAACTTTACTTTTATCATTACTTATCATTACCTTGTATCAATTCCATTCTAATTTTACTTCTTTGAACCTCGTCCTTTTCTTAACGGTTAAGACAATGCTCCCACTCATTTCAATGAGTTTTTTCTTGGAGAAGCAAAATTTAATTTCATGAAGACTACTCTTCAATTCATTCGTTTAGTCTTAAAATTCATTGAAGTGGTTGCGGTATTTTGGTCAATTTTGATTTCCAACAAATCTAGTTACCAAAATGATTTAACATTTCAAAGTACTTAACTCAATTAAGCACATGAGAAATAATCCATTTCAAGTAGATATGTTAGTCAAGAATCAAAAACCCTTTTGCTCATGAATAACTTTTATCTATACTCTTCACAAGAGATCCTTACAATGGATAATACGAGGTTTTTTTTAAGAAGAAAATTCAAATTTTGTCTTTATTTACGATGTTTTAATGGAGATTTGAAATAAAATCGAAATGATATCGTATAAATTGAGGTAAAGAAATAGAACAATATGATAACGGAATAAGGAAAAACAAAACATTTATCGTTATAATAATACTTGTAAATAATTTAACAAGTAAAGCATTTACATAGTGACCTCTACCCAACTATGATAAATGATTCCAAGATCCAAATTCATATTAACTTGGGCACGCTTTGGCGATATAACGCTCATCAATATAACTCGGTGGATTAACTCTTTAATCGATTCTACTTTTAGAACTCTTAATCGATAAAATTACATTAATATTTATCTTTAGCCCAAAACACATCCGGCTATGGTCGAGAATACTTTTGTTGAGTTTGTTAGAAATTATTAATCTCATTATACAACATATTCATATATGTTACAATTAAATTAGTCATTAAATTAATTTAGATCTTATGCATGCAAACATGAAAAGGAATAAAGAAGAAATCGTTTTCCTTACTATGAGTTTTCGGATATATGGGCACAAATAAGTTCTCCTACTCACTTGTTCTTAAGCTTTCCTTACAAATGGAAGAACAAGGATTCAAAGATAGAATCCCTCCCAAAGATGTATACCCAAGATAACCTCTTAAAAACTAATATTATTTGAACTAGAACAATATTAATTTTATTAAAATTGACCCCAAACTATTGTTTTTGTCTCTTGTAATTTCGGCCAAGAGAGGATAATTTTGTAGTTTTTATTTCTCTAGTATTTCTTAAGATATAGAGAGTTTTTATTTCCTACACTAGAAATAATATGTGAAGTATGAATGAATAAAATTAGAGAGAAAAACTCTCTATATTATTCTTTGAAAACCGGTGGGGAGAGAGGAGAGGAGAGGAGAAGTGAGCCAATGCATGGGCAAGTAATTCTTCTCAAGAAAAACTAGGTTTGCATGGCTACAAACTAGTTATAATCATTATGCTCTCCACTTAATTATTTAACACAATTTAAACATTGTATTCCCTCCATTTTTTTCGGCACTGACATAAAATGGATGGTCCATTTTATGTTTTGTCATTTGTCAATTGTCACATGTCACTAGTCATGTGAATTTGTCATGTATTTTTAACATATTAAAAATCAACGTATTAATAAAAATACGTCATGTACAAAATCGACTTAGTAATTCATAATTACTTGTACCAAAACGGTTTACCAATTATAAATCACAACGTCTTGTATTTATAATAAATTATTCATTCAGTTTCAATTGTTTCCGTAAACAATAATTTCATCTAAGCAATAAAATAATTCGATTACTTAGACCGTATCTTATTTAATCAAATTACATTGAGACACGTAAATATTACTTCCAAAATCGTCCGTCAATTTTAAGTAATTTAATTAACCCTTATCGTTATACGATCAATTAAATAATCAATTAAGAGTGTTATCCTTTAGGTATGACCTAAGGGCATCAACTGATCACCACCGTCGCACGACAGTAATGTCAAACTCTAGTCAGCCAATCATTACCGATATGTGTGGACCAGTTGACTGTAAAATATTACTTCCTACATATATTCTTAAAATGAGACTTAAACATGTGATCATCGTGATCGACAGTTGTGATCGCATTATTGTCGGAGGACACATATTACAACAATCTCCCACTTGTCCTCGACAAGTGTGCGTCACCAATTCTCTTGTCCTATTACTATCTCCCACTCAATGCAAGGTGTCTTTCAGGTCGTACTTGCAAGTGATCATATCGAGAGTGGTTTCCTCGATCTGGAGAATAACCGATTGACCGGATTTATCTACCATAGATACCTTCCGAGCGTGGCCACGCATTTCCAGTTCATTACTCCTCGAGTGGCGCTGAGATATTATTATAACCCTGACAAGGGGTGGATAATTCCTATCGCACTTATTCCCTTCGACTAGCCACAACCATCATAACCCAAAATATGCCCATTTGACCCCATTTACGAAGGTCGTAGTAACATAAATCAAAGTTAATCTGAAACCGTGCCACCTTAGGCAAACAGTCTTTAGTCAAAAGAATCGACTCATTGGAATACTATAGTAGCTCTCACCACGACCAGGCTATATAAATTTGCTAGAACTCTATAAGCGGTCATAAGGCCCGACAAAGTGTTCCTAACAGTTTGCCTATGTGATCGACTAGTCATCTCACATGACTCCATGGCACTTGAACTTGCCATCAATCGCATCACACTCTAGTCACTTTGAGACGTCACCTCATGTAAGTCACTATGGGCGAATACAATGCTAATCCGGGTTCACTTTAACGGGGTTCAATTGTCTCTACAACCCGTTTGGATGTAACAAAGTAAAAGGTGAGTTAATAATAACTCAAACGACGAATGTCGACATCACATTCGGGTAGTCAATACCATATTACAACCTTGTGATGTATATCGTAAGTGTGTAGACACTAGTCGATTGCAATAGAAGTGAACATACCATGTGTCCAAGTGTTCATACTTCTTACATTGCACTATTGTAATACTCCGTATTTTATATAATAAATTAAATGGATATTAGTATATATTAATTATTATACAATTCATATTACTAATTAAGTCGGGTAAATTATTGAGTCGATAATTTCATTAAGTTATTTTATTTAACCCGCGTTATATCGATATAAGTTAATTGAGACGGTTTTATATGGAATTCGAAATGTGAGCTGACACATGTGAGCTGGCCCAATAACTGTCCAGCCCAATATTACACTAAGGCCCAATTAACCCTAATTAACACTAACCATAACCCTAAACCTAAACCAAAACCTAAACCTAATAGTAACCCCCTCCAACCCGCCTCCCTCTTCCCTCAGCCGCCTCCCTCCCTTCATCAGCCTCCACATCAAACCTCACGCATATAGAAAGAGAGAGAGTGGCCGTGGGTGATTGAGGGCGCTGCAAGGAAGAGCTAGGGAAGCTTGTCGACGTTCATAGGTGGCTATAGGTGGCCGTTGTGGTGGCGGAAAGGTAAGCGTTCACCTCCCTTCTCTGTTTTCATTTCTGTCTGTCGGGTTTTTGGGAGGGTTGTTCGTGTCTTGGTGAGGTTGCTGGTGGTTGGTGTCGGGGTAATGATAATGGGTGGTATAGGGCGAGTATAGTGGTGGTGGTTAGGGTGGTCATAGGTGGTTGTAGGGGCAGAGATTGGCGGCATCGACAGGGTGGTAGAAACGGGTTATTACACGGGTTTTCAGGGGAGTTTAGACAGGTGGGTTTTGGGTGGTACCACCGTGGACTAGGGGGAGGTCGAGACGGTGGTGCTGTGGTGTCGGTGTTCGTGGGTTGACGGAGAGTAGGACGGTGGTTGTTTGGCAGGGGACACGTGTTGGGCTGCGGTGGTGGTAAAGGGAGAACAGGGGGTGTTGGTGAGCCGTGGTGGTGAACCAGGCCAAATGGCGGCCAGGTTTGACTCGCCGGCGGCGATCGACCCCATGGGGGTGGCCGTTGGTGGTGGGGCAGTGGGTGTGTGGGCTGGCGGTTGACACGGCCACGTGGTGGCCTGTGGTGGCGGGTGAGCGTGTGTGAAGGGACGGGGGTGATGACGGGTTATTCGAGTTGTTTTTGAAACGGGTTTTCATAGTTAATCGTTGAATTTTGTAATTGGTCGTACTCTTAATTAATTAATATAATTCCCGTGTCATTAAATAATTTATTTAATTGATTCCCGAGTGTATTAAAATAATTAAAGACATATTTTGAGTCGGGTGTCGAGTTATTCAAATGATTGATTCGGGTTTTTATTAAATCACATAATTCGTTAATCCTTTTATTACCATTTTGGGTTTTAGTTCCGAGTTGTTAAGATAAAATAATAATTAATCATAATTAATTATCTTGAGTCGGGTTTAAAGGAAAGTTACTATATCGGGAAAGTTTCCATTTTTTTTAGGAAGTCCTATCATTAATAACCCTCTATGTTGGGAACGGGAATAGTTAAGTAATTGTTATCATTATTTATCTTTCAGAGAACGATTTTGAGATGGAATATTATTGGACATCTCCATTGGACCGCTTAATCGCTTAATTGGATTTGTTGGCACTTTGAGGTAGGGAAATACACTTGTCCTATTATCGTCATTGTTGAATTGTGTTAACTTGATTCCTGGTTGTTGATTTACGTTATCATTTATATTCGGAAAGGTGATTGACTGATTTGATCGTATTGAGTATGATATCACAACATCGGGTAACGGGCATGACTTTATGATTTATCGTTCGATGATTTATATACATATTGCATTGCATTAATAACTGTTGAGCATTTCATATGCATTGGAGTTGGAGGATGAGGTAGTGGTGACGATGTTGAGATACGATGTGATGTTATGATAAGGCCCAGGCGGGTTCTGCAGGACTTGCCCTGGTGTCCTCAGCTGTTGAGCTGGCAGATCGGCTTCGGTCGATATATAGTCTACCGGGGATCGGTATGGCTGGGTTGTCCGGGTTATGAGATGTGTGTGATGAGTTGAGATGGAGATGGAGGTGACGGAGTATCATGCATATCATATTTTATTGTTTTATTGTTTTCCCTACTCAACCTCGTGGTTGACCACTGTGTATTCGTGAACACCGTGATGAACCGTTTTATGGGGAGCGGACTTGACGAGTTTAAGAGATAGGACGGGAGCTTGATGGGCGTGAGACATCGGATCAGACGACCTAGTAACTAGATCATCAACTAGAAGACTTCACTTTTATTTACGTCAGTTCTTGTAATTTAATTTGAAAAGAGAATTTGTAATAATTAAGTTAAATATTATATAAATTGCCTTGGAGTTTAATTTGTTATTCACTACCTCGGGAAACCGAGATGGTAACAGTCCGGTTTATGGGGGAATGTCTTGACGAGGACTTCTTTTATAAACCGGGGTGTTACAAAGTGGTATCAGAGCGAACGATCCTCAGGCCTAAATCAATGAACCCAATGAACATAGGATGTGTCTAATTAAAATGAACCCGGGATAGAACTGTTAGGAGCATACTACGGTAAGGTATGAGTTAGGGGCCCCCTCACACCGAACCTTTGGTCCTCTCAGTTGAACCGGAAACCATGAGTGTATACGAGAGAAAGGGTAGAATAGTGCTTGAGGTTGAACAGGAAATTCATCTATCGTTGCCTAAGTGTTAATTGATTGATACATTGGTTATTGCAGGACAACGCTACGGTAAGTATTTTTGTATGAATGATGTGTTGATAGTACTACTATATCTAGTAATATGCGGTTATGTGATCCCAAAGCCATGTTAGTATAGTCTTGTGATAGTAATAAGAAACACGATAGAATTCCATATCTCTAGTCATCACAATCGTGATTTAGATGTAATGAGTAGATCAAGATGCGAAGGGTATTTATGGGATAGATGTTTACGTAAGTACAGTGTTAGATTTAAGTCAGGATGGATTAGAATCGATAGTATAGTGGAAAGAATTGGGACATAGAAATGAATGACTTAGTGATAAAACTCGTTTTGGTTGATGTTACTCTTTAATTGACCTTACTGTCATTTCTTCTCTGTTTATTACCCATGGATGAAAATTTTATGAGAGATAGCCTCGTGAGTTAGTGTTCATTTGACGTCAGTTTCACGCTTATAGGATATACAGACTAGGAGTAATTAACATTTTAGTAAGCTGTGGTTAGGAAGTTTCTGTGCAGTGATGTTTGACCAACGATTTTGTAAAAAAAAAAAAAAAAAAAAAAAATCCTCATTTAAATTGTATTAATAATTTTCGCATAATTCCAACTCCATCGATCATAAAATTCGCATATGTTTTCGAATTGATAAATCCCTAAAAATCTTGATGTCTTAATATTAAATAATAAATTTAGCAAACTGAGTTGTAAAATTCTTTAAAAATGGAATTCTTGTGCTTTAAACCTAATTCTTTTTCCCTGTGTTTTGAACTCACCGCGTTTTATAAAGGTAATATGAATCAAGTTTTAATCGAATAATTAATTATTCGTGATTTTTGGAAGGTACAACGTAAATCAAAACATTTAAAATGTGCATTCTATGTTAAGTTTTAGACATTGTTTGATTGATTCATGAGTCTTAGTAATGTGAAATTATAATGTCCTTATACGACGATAGTAGCACGCATGTTCGATAGTGAGGTATCTTAACAAGTGATAAAATTAAAACTTAGTTGATAACCTTGTTGGCATGATAGTATGAGTAAAATTGGATAGCTTAATTTGATTTAAATCGAGGGTGAAATATTCTATACGAGTCCAGATTGTTTGCATACGTTATATACATTTGGCATGTTGTAATATCTCGGATATGTTCATCATATTTGCATAGTGGTCCGATATATATAAAAAATAAAACTATATTGTCATATCTTGGTAAAATTGATGGCGTTAAAAGTCAATTTGATTGTTCTAATATACTCGCATGAATATTATAATAATTATGTTTAAATGTTTACACATGGATGGTAGTAATGATTATGTCTAAATGTTCCCACATGTAGGATGTCATCTGAGTTTTAAAGACTTTCATGTGAGTTGTGTGCCTAAAGTTATACTTATTACTTTCAATGCATTAAATTATTTCAGTTAAACCTAAAACCTATACCATGAAAATAAACAGTGTTGTTAATTCTTAGTGGATGTGTTCATCATTGCATTGTCATAAAATACTAAAGGGATTCTTGCAATTGTAGGAGCATGATGTAAAGGAAACTGTTTGATATAATACGACATTTAGCATATCTATATTCTCGAGTCATCACTATCAATTATATTCTAATAAGGATTGGTTATGATAACTATGTTGGCAATATTATAAAGGGATAACCTTTTGATAATTCACATGATATGCATTGTTTTAAATAATGGTCGTTCATTAATAAAGATAGGACTGAAATAAACAAGATGAACCTGTAAATTACGATATATGAGTCGACACCTAAGCTTGTTTTGTTAAAGGAATTGAATTAAGTTTATCTGATTTCGAGTTTCGTAGTAAGCTGTAAATGGATTCTATGACGACCCTGTTACAAGATTATGTCGAGAAAGTATTCACCGTTCAGTAGGAAAGTAAAAGTTTTGAAAAATAAAGTCAAATTTTGTCGTGTGAGTATAAATTCGGAATGAGAATTCCAGCCAGTGTCTGTTTGTATGTGTCCATGATAATTGCTAGTCTGGAGGAATGAAACTAGAACGGAGTCATAAGTAGTGGGATAAATTAGTCATGTTGTTCGTTCATATAGCGAATGGGTGGGTTGTGGTTAAATACGAATGTCAAACCATGAAATGTAATGTGGTGATTTAAGTGAGTTGTGTGTCAACATCGTACATTAATATTAGCATGACAGGTAACGAATATTTGTAAAATTGGTGTCGTTAAATACATTAATCTTGTATGTCATTGTGTTGGGTGCAGTTTAAATATATTCAATACCAAGAACGAAATTTTATGTTCAATATCGCTGTTTAATCGCTTGTTTGACTCGACCAATAAGTTTATAAAAATTTGCCAATCAATGTGCTTTCGTCATTTATGAATAAATACCAAACCCTTTTGTTATGAGGATTAAAAAATATTTCAAAGATGATAAGTACTGCGAAACTGGTTGTCTTCATTTTATTGATTCCGTGTCTTGACCTAAATCTGTACAATTAAGAAAAGGAAAGACAGATTGGACCTATTAGGTTATAAATTTTCATAAATCGATTTATCAAGTTTTGACCCTAATTCTTTTCTCATGTTGATTGATTCCCTATGTTTCTAAGGTGTGAGATTACAATGATTAGTAAAATGAATAACTACTAATAATTTTACTGGTAACGGTAGCTTCCTTGAGAGAGTTGGTATATTGGTTGTCTTGGTAAGGATTAGTTAACTTGAACGTGAGTTGCGAATCATTATCCTTTTTCATTGTTAGCGATAGTTTGAGAACCTTGTTATAATAATGAAGGTTACGAGGACGTAACCATGTTTTTAGTTGGGGAGGATTGTAAAATCTTGATGCTTAATTTGCACTTGTTTGTAGGTTATAGTGACCTAGTTGACGTTTAGTTGTGGGGTATCTATGCAAATGAGTCCTATATATTTTTGTTCCTACTTCGGTTAGTTGATTGATGTGTAAAAGGAGAGTGTGATTAAACTACCGGTAATGTGTTATGAGTTAGCCTATGAGCTGAGTTATGGTTACGGGAGATACGTTTGCGGTCCAGTGCGACCATGGTTAATGAGTTTATGTTGAGTTTGAGATCGGAATTGAGATGGAAAGACAATGATGTTCTCAGGTGATTATTTAGTTGTTAAACATTTGTGTTCTCAGGTAGTTGTTAGTTATAGTTAGTTGGCTAAGTAATGATGAGTTAAACTTCGGGACGAAGTTTATTTTTAGGAGGGCAGAATGTAACATTTCGTATTTGTTATGTGTAATTGATGTGTCAAAAGGGTGTGTTAACCAAGTTAGAAATGCGTGACTTCCGTAGGTACGATATACAATACCATTTTGAGGTTTGGGTACGGGAGCGAACTTCGGGACGAAGTTCATTTTAAGGGGGGAAGACTGTAATACTCCGTATTTTATATAATAAATTAAATGGATATTAGTATATATTAATTATTATACAATTCATATTACTAATTAAGTCGGGTAAATTATTGAGTCGATAATTTCATTAAGTTATTTTATTTAACCCGCGTTATATCGATATAAGTTAATTGAGACGGTTTTATATGGAATTCGAAATGTGAGCTGACACATGTGAGCTGGCCCAATAACTGTCCAGCCCAATATTACACTAAGGCCCAATTAACCCTAATTAACACTAACCATAACCCTAAACCTAAACCAAAACCTAAACCTAATAGTAACCCCCTCCAACCCGCCTCCCTCTTCCCTCGGCCGCCTCCCTCCCTTCATCGACCTCCACATCAAACCTCACGCATATAGAGAGAGAGAGAGTGGCCGTGGGTGATTGAGGGCACCTGCAAAGGAAGAGCTAGGGAAGCTTGTCGACGTTCATAGGTGGCTATAGGTGGCCGTTGTGGTGGCGGAAAGGTAAGCGTTCACCTCCCTTCTCTGTTTTCATTTACGTCGTCGGGTTTTTGGGAGGGTTGTTCGTGTCTTGGTGAGGTTGCTGGTGGTTGGTGTCGGGGTAATGATAATGGGTGGTATAGGGCGAGTATAGTGGTGGTGGTTAGGGTGGTCATAGGTGGTTGTAGGGGCGGAGATTGGCGGCATCGACGGGGGTGGTAGAAACGGGTTATTACACGGGTTTTCGGGGAGTTTAGACAGTGGGGTTTTGGGTGGTACCACCGTGGACTAGGGGAGGTCGAGACGGTGGTCTTTGTGGTGTCGGTGTTCGTGGGTTGACGGAGAGTAGGACGGTGGTTGTTTGGCAGGGGACACGTGTTGGGCTGCGGTGGTGGTAAAGGGAGAACAGGGGGTGTTGGTGAGCCGTGGTGGTGAACCAGGCCAAATGGCGGCTGGTTTGACTCGCCGGCGGCGATCGACCCCATGGGGGTGGCCGTTGGTGGTCAGGGCGAGTGGGTGTGTGGGCTGGCGGTTGACACGGCCACGTGGTGGCCTGTGGTGGCGGGTGAGCGTGTGTGAAGGGACGGGGGTGATGACGGGTTATTCGAGTTGTTTTTGAAACGGGTTTTCATAGTTAATCGTTGAATTTCGTAATTGGTCGTACTCTTAATTAATTAATATAATTCCCGTGTCATTAAATAATTTATTTAATTGATTCCCGAGTGTATTAAAATAATTAAAGACATATTTTGAGTCGGGTGTCGAGTTATTCAAATGATTGATTCGGGTTTTTATTAAATCACATAATTCGTTAATCCTTTAATTACCATTTTGGGTTTTAGTTCCGAGTTGTTAAGATAAAATAATAATTAATCATAATTAATTATCTTGAGTCGGGTTTAAAGGAAAGTTACTATATCGGGAAAGTTTCCATTTTTTTTAGGAAGTCCTATCATTAATAACCCTCTATGTTGGGAACGGGAATAGTTAAGTAATTGTTATCATTATTTATCTTTCAGAGAACGATTTTGAGATGGAATATTATTGGACATCTGTCCATTGGACTGCTTAACTGCTTAATTGGATTTGCTGGCACTTTGAGGTAGGGAAATACACTTGTCCTATTATCGTCATTGTTGAATTGTGTTAACTTGATTCCTGGTTGTTGATTTACGTTATCATTTATATTCGGAAAGGTGATTGACTGATTTGATCGTATTGAGTATGATATCACAACATCGGGTAACGGGCATGACTTTATGATTTATCGATTCGATGATTTATATACATATTGCATTGCATTAATAACCGTTGAGCATTTCATATGCATTGGAGTTGGAGGATGAGGTAGTGGTGACGATGTTGAGATACGATGTGATGTTATGATAAGGCCCAGCGGGTTCTGCAGACTTGCCCTGGTGTCCTCACCGTTGAGTGGCGGATCGGCTTCGGTCGATATATAGTCTACCGGGATCGGTATGGGTGGGTTGTCCGGTTATGAGATGTGTGTGATGAGTTGAGATGGAGATGGAGGTGACGGAGTATCATGCATATCATATTTTATTGTTTTATTGTTTTCCCTACTCAACCTCGTGGTTGACCCTGTGTATTCGTGAACACCTGTGATGAACCGTTTTATGGGGAGCAGACTTGACAGGTTTAAGAGATAGGACGGGAGCTTGATGGGCGTGAGACACTGGATCAGACGACCTAGTAACTAGATCATCAACTAGAAGACTTCACTTTTATTTACGTCAGTTCTTGTAATTTAATTTGAAAAGAGAATTTGTAATAATTAAGTTAAATATTATATAAATTGCCTTGGAGTTTAACTTGTTATTCACTACCTCGGGAAACCGAGATGGTAACAGTCCGGTTTATGGGGGAATGTCTTGACGAGGACTTCTTTTATAAACCGGGGTGTTACAACTATCCTTTATATTCATGTTATCTCTCATAGCATGAACTTTACCAAGTACACATCTAGGTTCCCAACCTAGGTTTAGTTCTTTATCTTGAAAGAACTTACTTGTTGTTTATCACATAACCAACGAATTGTGGTGGAAGATATAACTTGCACCGGTCAAGTGTTCTACCAACTCGCAATGCACTAGGTATACGTTTTGTAGGGTCTTGCAACAATTGTCAAGATGATTAGCCTAGCACTTCTCATAAGTCCTAGCATATTAGAAAATACTAGTTTTGAGTAACTTCTTACTATAACAAGTATCTTTTCAAACTTCTTATTCCTCCTTTTAGCTTGAATAGCTTAGGATTTTCATAAATCCTTATGTGTGTTCGAACTTCAATATGTGCAACTTCTTGTCACATAACAGAGTGTTCTGTCAAACACTAGAATAGCTCATTAGTTCTCCTCGAGAATTCATGACGATTCTTCTATGGCTTGCCAATGACTCATCATGCTCTTAAGCATATGATTCATTATTGGACATGTGCATGATTATTCTAATGGCAGAAACATTAGTTATTTTAATCATGTGATCAACCATTTCTAGGTTCAATGAATGACCATGACTGCTTATGGTAATTCCATTTTCATCGATATGAATAATCTACTTTTCTCGTTGATTTGATGTGTATATCTCAATACTTATCCAACATCCCATGATGTGATTGGATTCATCATAGTCCATTTTCATCCAGAATTGAAAACTCAAATACTTCTTTGTGAAAGATAGTACTAGCTCGTCATTCTCAATGACTAATGAGTTATAAATTTCACAAGATGATTGCTCCCACTAAATTCCATGTCTTCACATGATAATTTCAAACTCCCACTTAATTCCACACGTTTCGCAATTGACTACTCAATCGAAACATTTCAAGAATTGAAATATATTTTGCTTTGCCAAGTTATTAAGATTAAAACCATATATGTTCCCAGCATATCCTTTCAAAATACCTATTTTGAAAAGGTTTCAGTCTTAAACATATGGAAAGAGATTTTGATCTCTAACTCATTCATTTTATAATGATGCGTAGCAATGTCATTATTTAAATGTGAATATCATTTAATACACGTCCTTCTCAAAATACCCTTTTCCGGAAGGAGGTTTAACCATGTCATTTTCATAATGAGGTTAAGTAATGACACTAGCATGGTTAACAATTAACTTAGCTCTTTTAGATATTGGCATATCTTTCTTTGCAACTTTTAGTCATAAATCTCATTTATTTTCAAGGATGCAACTTTGTTTCATTTAGGCACTTAAGTAAATATCAATATTGAAATTCTTGGTCAAATATTGAAATTCTTGGTCAAATATGCGATATTTATAGTTAATGTATATATTATACGAAATTGTCATAATAAATGACGTCAGACCGGTTTAATAAATCGACTAAAAACTGTTGTGTGTGGACTTATTAAATACGTGATGACATAAATGACAATTGATAAATATACACATATTATACAATTTGACAACAACCTAAAATAAGAAGTTTTTCTCCTTATTTTGGTTGTTGGTTACTCGGTTTAAGGAAGAGAAAAATAAAAAAAAAGATCTTCCCTATTTTCTCTCTTTTTGGACGGTTTAAGAGGAGAGAGGGGAGGATTATTTTTCTCACTTAATTTTTCACAAAACACTCTCATCACAAAACCCTAAAAACTACTCTAAAATTATTAGAAATTAGGGTTTTCTTTCTAGCAAGAAAAGGGCATTTCTCGGAGCATCTTGGGTGCAACGATTAGGAGAATATCGATCTCGATATTTGTTCTTAGGCCAAATTGCTAGGACCAGAGGTTAATTCTAATCTCTATTCTTTTGTTTTTGCAATTTCGTTTATGACTCGTAATTTCATATTTCATAATATCGTTATAATCCGAATTTTCTTGATGAAATATACCGATATTTCCCACAAGTGGTATCAGAGCATAGACCACGAAATTATTTTATATGATTTTCATAAATGGATTAAAAAAAAAAAAAGGTTTCGGCCGTTTCAATTATTTTTTTTGCCGAGAGTTTTTTTTTTTTTTTTGATGCCTTATTTCCATTTTGATTTATTGATATTGTTGTTTTAATATGTTAAGATGATAATATGATAAATTTTTAGATGTTTTGATTTAATAAAAAATAAATTGAAATGCAAATGGAAATTATTCTTTTTTTTTATTGATGATGTTCATTTGTTTTGCTATATAGTTTTGGCATACATGATGTTAAATTGTTGTTTAAGAATCATGATTCATTAAATTTAATAATGTTCAAATCAATTGTGATGAATCAAATATTCAGATAATCGATTTAATCATAATTTAGATATTCATTTTAAGAGGTTAAATTGGATCATCTAGTTTGGATCTATGTTTAAATTAAAAGTTGATGATTATGCCAATCTTGTTATAGTAGCAACTTTAAACAAATTGTTCATTTAAAAGGGGTTATTTTCGAGAAAAAAAAAGAAACTGTTTTTTTTTTCGAAATTTTGGGCAGAATGCCGAGAGCAATTAATTTTTTTTTTTCCGTTTTTTTTGTTGTTTGTGTTTTGGTCAATAATTATTATACATTAAATCTATAATGTATGATTGGTTGTTGTGAAAAAGTTCACAAATTTTAGATACCCAATTATTTTAAAGTGGTTTAAAATAATGTTGGATTAATTCATATTACAAGTTAATGTGTATTAAGATTGGAATTATTGTGAGTAATTGAAGAATTGTCACATAATTTTGATCATTTTAAAATAGGTGGTTTGGATAAATTACTCTACATAATTAAGGAATTATGTCTTGAATGATTTATTTATTGTTGATGCATTTTATTTAGTTGTATGAATTGTTGAATGGTTTATTTACGTATTTTTGCAATCGGTTGTAATTTGTATTACCTAGTGTGGCCTTAGTTGATTATGTTTTCGTAATGATGGAAACATAATCTTGATGTAATTTTGAGATCTCGAATCTCCTTTGGTTTTCTTTAGTATTATGTTTTTGAGATTAGAATGTAAATAGGTTTATTTTGTAATTTTTAATTGTAATTTTGAGAAGACTAAAGATGGAGATTGGATTGCTCACTCCCGCTACATGGACCAAGATGGAACATCAAGACAAGCTTCTAGGGTCCTAGGAAGGATTCCAAAGTTGTATTTATGTTCATTTTGGTAGATAGGCCATACTAGGACTTTATTTTTGTTTTACGTTTTTCCATTCTTGTTGCTTTTCTTCGCATGATAGTTAGTGCATCATATTCCGCCTAAACCAAACCACCTACTTACATGCATGAAAATTGACTCATATAATTTGGATGTTAGTTATCATGGACATAAAGATGTGTAGACACCTCATTTCTGCACCTCCCGCGAACCACCCGATGATGATTGGGCCGCATGTTTGGTACGCGAAACGATTTGTGATAGTTCGTAAGTTTATCGTCAAGTGATTGCTCAAACACTGATGTCTACCTCTTAATTGTCATCTACGCGCCGATACGGTCGTTGTGACAGTAATTAGAGTACATTTGGAGTCCGGGCCTAAAATCGTCTTCATTTTCTAATAACCGCTAAATCCCGAGTCAGAATGTTCTTGAATGTTCCGGATATTTCTATTCCATATTTCACAATCTTTTAATCTTTGGTAAAGAATTTCCCGTAATATTCACACAAAATATTAAGGTAAATAAGATTAATCCGTTATTCCATAAATTAAACACGGAAATCTTTCTTCCGCAGGAGGAAACCACATGGGAACAGACGCAGCAGCTGCTGCGCCTCTTCCAAGAGATGCTGTGTCTGCTGCGCCTCTTCCTTGGTACTTTTCTGCGTATTTTTCGTATCTTTTCATATCTTTTCGAGATTCACTTCCAAAGTTTCTCCGAAAACCCTAATTTCTCCACGTGATTAGTATAAATAGGAGCCTTCGCTCCTCATATTTCTCATGCGAGTGTCCACCCTTCTCTGCTCCCTTTGCATTCTAGACCACGTTCTTACTTTTTGGCGTCTACGTGCTTGAACATTCGACCACGTAAGCTCGGATCCTTCTGAGTACCAGCCTCGTTTGCATGACCGACCAATTTGACCAACTCCACCATAATCAACTTAACTAATCTTAATCGTTTTCCTCTTACGAGGGCACTTTCGTTACATTCGAGTCGAGCGTCACTAAAACGTTAACTTAGTTCATCTCGTTTCGTCAAACATGTAAGTCTGAGGGTGTAAATCCTATTTTATTTATTGTTATTTACCTTTTTGTATCATTAATGTAAGATTTATTTCGAAAGTACTTCTTAAAACCGATTTATAAAACCCTTTGTTTAAATCCCTTTTTACGGATTATCAGAGAACAACCGTCGAGAAAGGACGCAGCAACTGCTGCGCCTCTTCGAAGGGACGCAGCACCTGCTGCGCCTCTTCGTGAGGCTGCCGTAGTTCCTGTTTTCTTTTTTCTTCCTTCGTCCTCTGACAATTCGTTATTTTTTGTTTATTTTCGTTTGTTCTTCAATTTCATGACATAATAGCATAATAATTTCACATGTACATTATTTATCATCATTAGTATATAATTCATCATTAATTCCCGACTTAGATCCCTTATAACCAATATTTGCGGGTTTTCGTCATTGAAATCAATCCGGGTTGTAGAGATTCGATTGTTTCATATTGAGTCTCTGGAATTCGATCTTTGGTATATTTCCATCTGTCTATTGTCGTATCCGTCATTAATTCGTCATTAATTCGTTATATTTACCCTATTTAGTTCACCGATGTCACTAATAAATCTTTCATTCATTTAATTAATTCATCCACATTCGTTTCATCCGTGTTTTATCGTTTTTATGACTTATTCGCATGTAGTTAACCTATTAAATCACTTTCATCCGAGTTGAATATCATAATCAATCATTAAATTCACCCAAGAATGTTAACGATTTGCAGTTCCGGCTTCACAGCCAGAACTCAGCCTTGGAACAGACGCAGCAACTACTGCGCCTCTTCCAGAGGGCGCAGCTCTGCTGCGCCTGTTCCAGGTTGACTTCTGTCCCTTAACTTCCGTTCTGCTTTGACCTAGTTTAATTAGTTTACGTATTTAATTAACTATTAATCGTATTATCGCTTAATTCTTGTTCATTAATTCGTTTGTTTATTCTTTCTCAAATTATCCGTTTTGAAAGTATTTTAGACATAAATCATTGAATCCGATGTAATTATTGTAATTTTCATTATTTTATTTATTATTGTATTTCTTTTATTGTACCATTTGTATGCCTTCACAAGTAATTGAACTTAAATTCCAACTTCGACCTAATTGTTTGCTAATTAATTGTTCACCGACTTAGTATTAATTCTTCACATGTTAGGATTAAAACTTGGATGTTGCATTGCATGCATATAATCGACGATATATCAAATACGAATAACTTCCCTAATCATTAGTAGAGGCCGCTATCGAGGCGTGCGGAATTAGGTGTTCGATCAAAAGAGCTTCCTAATACGTACCCTCACCCCTTACTCCAGATCTCTGTGAACATCCATGTTCATTGGCATCCACGAGAGTCATTCTAGACATAGAATGCTAAGGGTAACGAGTTCTTGGTGTTCATGTCACTACTTTGTGTCTTGACATGGCACGAGGTATTCGAACGGTTTCCAATTTTCCAATATAAATTGGTGGCGACTCCACAAATGCATACGCTTGTTCTCCTCCCAAGCGCCCCCTGGGCCCGCGTCCACAGTTTGGCGACCGCCCTGGGGATAATACACTTACATGTAGCCAAGGGTGAAACTTGAACAAGGTTAGGGAATAGTTTGTACACGACAATTGTCGGTTTTCATAACTATAACAACCCGACCCACCACGGTCGTAACACAACCCCAATAAGATGGGTGTGCACTTTTGGGCCCATTAATTGTCCTCACTTAAGCCCAAAAGCACAAGGCCTTGTTACTAAGTGGTGGGTGGAATCCCTTATAAACATATCACAACCTCCTCAATTCCCCGATGTGGGACAACCTTACTCTCAATAACTTGGGGTGTTACAATCTCCCCCACTTAAATAACACAACGTCCTCGTTGTGCCTCCAACTTGACCGCAGCCAAGCCTAGAATCCTCCCCCTCTAGGTGTGTGACCCGGGTACTCCCGACCACGGGCTCACCAAACGGTCGCAGGATCGCTCTGATACCATTTATAACAACCCGACCCACCACGGTCGTAACACAACCCCAATAAGATGGGTGTGCACTTTTGGCCCCATTAATTGTCCTCACTTAAGCCCAAAAGCACAAGGCCTTGTTACTAAGTGGTGGGTGGAATCCCTTATAAACATATCACAACCTCCTCAATTCCCCGATGTGGGACAACCTTACTCTCAATAACTTGGGGTGTTACAATAACTCGGTCTTCCTAGATCGTTTCATTCGGCCTTCCTAGGCCCAACCCAACCCATTCGACCAATCGTCCTGTCTAAACGGTCCTAATTCTTATTTGGGCCTAAGGATGGATAGCGATTGACGTCATCCATACCATAGTACTTACTCTTGTTTGTATCAAGGACTTTCACTACTTGAGGAAATGGATTAGGAATCGGCCTTACTCTTGTTTGTCACGAGCCTCTCCACAGACTTTGGGTTTGATTGTTCGGTATGGCAACCCACCCTTTAAACCAAAACCTTTTAAATGCACTCAGCATCCCGTTATAATGCTTGTATAAATGTTTGTACCTTACGTGATCACCATTTCTAAACGAAACCATGACGATTTTTGTAAAATCAAAATCCTTTTAAAGTGTAAATTTCGAAAAGGCTAATAATTAGTGCAAAACCGAGTCAAAACTATGTCCATTTGTCAATTCAAATTTCGGGCCCAAGCCCATTTCAAAACCTCACTTCGAGTCGACTCCTACAACTACACTAAAGTTGAATAGGACCAACACTTTTCAAATCTTGTCATTTCTTCAAAAGCTCACTGACACAAGTGGCACACACCCACTTCACGAGTCAAAACATTTCTTTCTTAGTAAGTGTGTTAGAATGGTCGATCATGTTTTGATTCGTCGTCGATCTCTGATCCAGTTTCCAAGATGACTGAAACAAGCGACATGAACTTCAATCAACTCCAAGATAGTAATGATCGAATCTTAACTGCGCTAGCTCAACTCCAAGTTACTCAAGACCAAGTGTATGATCGCCTTGACACCATCGAGGGTCGGATCTATACCGTAGAAACGAGGTTGCCTCCTCGGGAAAGCGAGGTCGTTGATGACTTCGTAAATGACTTCAGGGACGAAAACCCTTCCATGGGTATGGCTGCAGCTGAGAAACAACTCCAATACATAGAGGAGCAATTGATGTATCTTAAAGGGGATGACATTTATAGGGTGAATAATCGCAAGTATGAGGCCGTGAGTTCCAAGTTGCCAACCAACTTCAACATGACGGATATCCCTAAGTTCAAGGGGCATGAAAACCCTTTGAACCACATCCGTGCTTTCAAGGACTACATGTCTATCAAAGGCATCAAACCCGAGATGTTCTTTAGGATCTTTCCTTCATCTCTTGACACCATCCCAAAGCAATGGTTCTACTCTCTAGAACACAAGAAAATCGCTACTTGGGAAGACGCCGCGATTGAGTTTGCTAAGCAATATGCGGATAATGCTGAGATCCAAGTTAACATGCGCACTTTAGAGGTTCTTACCCAAAATGACAAAGAAGGTTTCACCGACTTCCTAAGTAGGTGGAGGAAGACTAGTACCCAACTAGTTGAACGCCCAGATGAGGCTACCCTCGTGGAGAAATTCGTGAACAACCTAAAGCCCATCTATGCAAATCATTTGAGATACCAAAACATCAAAACTTTCAAAGACTTAACCGTACTAGGAACGAGGATCGAAGATGACATCCGTAAAGGTCTCTTGTCCAAAACGGTAGGCCGAGGATATCAAGGCTCAACAAGTCGTTCTTACGGCTCCACTAGAAAGACCGATGAAGTTAACCTCCTCGAACCATCCAAGAAGAGTACCCCACCAAGGAAATTTACAAATCTTGGGGACACCTACTCCAATGCTCTAAAAAGGTTAATGAAACAAGGCAAACTCCAACCCATAGGCCCTACACCCGAACCAGAAAAGAAATCCAAGTTCTGGGACGAGAACTCATACTGCGAATATCATAGGGGTAAGGGACATGACAAAGAAAAATGCTACAAATTGAAGAATGTTCTTCAAGACATGATTGAGGATGGTCGACTACCAATACCGCCGGGAGGTAAGCCCAACAACACTCAGAATCCTCTTGGAATTCTAGTGATCACAAGTGAAGAATCTGCCTTAGATTTTTCACACCTCATTTCTCCAATCGAAGACGAGGTTCACGCGATCGAAAATGAAGGATTCTACTCTACCATCTCCCCTACCATGACCGACTTCATCGCATGGGCAAGGAGTGTGGATAGGCAAGTTTCAGAATTGGAAAATGTGGTGACAACCTTACATGACCCCAATGCAACACCTAAAGAACACGCACCACTAATCTAGTCCCAAAATGCTACTATGCAAGAAATAGTTGCCGTGGTTGATAAACTAATGGACCAAATTACACAATTAGAGGACGAGTTCATGAGAATGAGGGAACTAGCTACAGTCAATGGAGTATGGGCCGATGATGATGAAGACGAGTATCTCATTGAACACTCCCTAGTCAAGGAAATAGTCCAAAATGGTGAAGACCAAGATGTGGACCACCTAACTCGTTCGGGGCATCCATATCAAGGTACTACTCAAAATGGTCCAACCAACGTTATCACACCAAATGATAACGAAGATGACTCTGCTGATCATTTGCTCAAGCAATTACAGAAGACAAAGGCTGATCTTTCAGTCTGGCAACTAGTAGCAAGCTCATTCCCACATCGCCAAGCTTTACTGCAAGCTTTGGCTAAACTAAATGTAGCACATAACTCCACGCCCGACGATGTAGTCAACTTGGTCTTCGAAGAATCACCGAAGCTAAGTAATCCTATTACTTTCTCAGATGAAGATTTGCCATCCTTTGGCGCTAGTCACAACTTGGCTCTTTACATCACTGTCATTTGCTTAAAGAAGAATGTGCCAATGACCTTGGTAGATGATGGCTCCGCGGTCAACGTCATACCCTTGAAAACGGCATACAAACTAGGCATGAAAGAGTCGGATTGGACCCCTACCAATCAAGGTGTTCGCGCAAATGATGGTACATGACGAAAGGTAGTAGGACTCGTTAACCTAACCATAACCACAGGGCCAATTGAGCGAAAGGTTAACTTCAAAATAGTGGACATTGAAGCTTCCTTCAATATACTTCTGGGAAGACCATGGATTCACGCTTCCAAAGCGGTATCATCCACCCTTCTCAAAAGATCAAAATCCCACTAAATGGCAAAGTGGTGACGATCACTTCGTCGCCCATCAAGGAAATAATCGAAAAGAAGTCAAATAATCAAGTCCTTGCGGATCCAGTACATGAACTTGGGGGCTTTCAAAGCATAAGTGTCATAGAAAGCGAGTTGGCATCCCTATACTACGATCCCTACTCCAACTTGGTGGTCAACCACATACTCAAATCCCAGGGCTACATCCCTTGAATGCCTTTGAACCCTGTCCGAAGAAACACCTTCGCAGCCTACAAGGAAGGCAACTAAAAAAGGATACCACTTGGCCTAGGATACAAACCCACTAAGAGGAAGTTCTCGAGATGCTTGCTCAGGTTCAAAGCCGTAAGCACGTAGGAGTCCAAATGCGGCCCTATCTCCCTACCCTAAATGGATACTTCGTTAGGGAAGGAAGTCAAAAACTCTTTCACGGATTTCCCGAACCTTGGCATTATCTCGAAAGGAAGCTAGCCGGAATCGATATCTTTCACGATTGCTACTTCATTCCTCAAGAAACGGTTCCTACCGTCAAAACTCGTCAAGCACCTTGCTTAGACGAACAGGCTGTTAGTCTACTATTTGGAGAAGATTGTTTTGTTAGAGCCGCGCAGGATGAGATCATTACCATGATACTTCAAGACAACCACTTCAACCCTACCGCGTTAATCACGGAAACAAACGCGAACCAGCAGAAAGGATGGAGAAAATCAATCAAGTGGACCAACAATAAAGGAAGACTCTTCAAGCTCACCACTGGAGAAGGAGAGATGTTCAAAGGAGAACCAGAAGACGATGAATTCGAGTCAGAGTCAGAGTCGGAGTCAGAGTCGGAGTCAGAGTCGGAGTCTATAGAAGTCACTAAGGAGTCTCCTCCTGTCGTCGTCCCCATTCCCTTTGTTTCCCCTAGCTTAGCCCGTGAAACAGAAGCTTCGTCGAATGAGGACAGAATGGGCTCTCAAGATTAAGGAAGAAGTCGATAAACAATTCAAAGCTGGGTTCATCAAAGTTTCCGAGTACTTTGACTGGGTAGCCAACATAGTACCCGTACCAAAAAAGGATGGGATAATCCATGTTTGTGTTAATTTTAGAGACTTAAAACAAGCAAGTCCTAAAGATGACTTTACTCTACCACATATCGACATACTGGTGGACAATACCGCAGATCACGCGTTACTTTCCTTCTTGGATGGGTACGCAGGTTATAACCAAATCAAGATGGCCATAGAAGACATGCATAAGACCGCCTTTGTCACTCAATGGGGAACCTATTGCTATACGGTCATGTCGTATGGGTTAATCAACGCCGGAGCTACATATCAACGCACCGCAACTACACTCCTACATGACATGATGCACAAAGAAGTTGAGGTATACGTAGACGACATGATTGTCAAGTCCAAGGATAGAGAGGGGCATATTGCGAACCTTCGCAAATTCTTCTCAAGGCTACGAAAGTACAACATGAGGCTCAATCCTTAGAAATGCACATTCGGAGTAACATCTGGCAAACTCCTGGGATACGTCGTTAGCCAACGAGGTATACAAATAGACCCTTCCAAGATCAAAGCCTTGATCGAAATGCCACAACCTCAAACGGAAAAAGAAGTAAGAGGATTCCTGGGAAAAGTGCAATATATAAGTCGATTCATATCGAAACTCACCATGATTTGTGAACCTATCTTCAAAAAGCTCAAGAAAATAGACCACACCATGTGGGATGATGATTTTCAGAAGGCATTCAACCGAATCAAGGAGATATTAGCTAAACCACCCGTACTCATGCCACCTCAACGAGATCAACCTCTTGGTTAATATCTCACAGTAACCGAAACAGCCATGGGCGCCATGCTAGCTCAAACCGTAGGAAAGGAAGAGAGGGCTATCTACTACCCTAGTAAGAAGTTCTTGGAGTACGAGTGCAAATACTCACAACTCGAAAAGACATGCCTCGCTCTTGTGTGGGCAACGAAGAAGCTACGTCATTACATGCTTAGCTACTCCGTGAAAATAAACTCCAATATTGATCCAGTCAAATACCTCTTCGAGAAACCCGTCCTCAACGGACGACGAGCAAGATGGACTTTGATGCTCTCAGAGTTCGATCTCAAATACGTGCCCCTGAAGGTTATAAAAGGGCGCACCGTTGCCAAATTCTTTGCAGAAAATCCCATCAATGATGCACAAACAATAGATACTTGGTCATTTCCATATGAGGATATACTCCAAACCGATGTAGACTCCTGGGACCTTTACTTCGATGGAGCATCAAACTTAAGAGGATATGGAATATGAGTGTTGCTCATTTCTCCTGAAGGCGAGCATACACCGATCTCTGTCAAACTCGACTTCGAGGTGACAAATAACGCAGCAGAATACGAAGCCTGTATCATTGGTCTACAAGCGGCAGTGAGCTTAGGCATTAAAACCCTCCGAGTGCATGGGGATTCGTCCCTGATCATCAATCAAGTTACGGGATGTTGGAAGATCCGAAGCGAAAGCCTAGCGCCGTATCAAGCCAGAATAGACCAAGTTGCCCAATTCTTTGATCACGTGACCTATCTACACCTACCTCGGGAAGAAAATCAATTTGCAGATGCTGTTGCAAAACTCGTATCTTTGATCAATATGCCAGATGACATGGTGGAAATGCCTTTATGTATCGAACGACGATCAGAGCCAGCTTATGTCCACCAAATCACCGATGAAGAGGAAGTCACAGAGGAATCGTGGTTCCAAGCAATCCTAAATTTCAAGCTCAACGGTACCTATCCACTGGATATGGACAAAAGGGGACAACGTGCTATACGCCTACTAGCTTCCCAATATGTTCTCATGCAAGTAGAGCTATACAAAAGAACACCTCTTGGTGTAGTCCTACGTTGCCTTGATCATTCACAGGCACGGAAAGTGACAGAAGAAGTTAATGATGGAGAATGCGGTTCTAACATGAGTGGGTCCATGATGGCAATGGAAATAACACGTTTGGGGTATTATTGGACCACAATGGAATCCGATTGCGTCAAATAGGTAATACATTGCCACAACTGCCAAATCTTCGGGAATGTACAGCATGTCCCTCCTTCATTACTCTATACGATGACATCTCCTTGGCCATTTTCTGCCTGGGGAATTGATATAATCGGGAAGATAACCCCAGCCGGAACACGAGGTCACTGTTTAATCCTCGTGGCAATTGACTATTTCACCAAATAGGTAGAAGCGGCTTCCTACACTAGTCTCACGGCTAAAAATGTGGCTAAGTTAATACAAAACAACATCATCTGTCGATACGGTTGCCCACATGAGATCATTATTGATAATGGATCGCATTTTAAATCCGAGACTAAGCAATTGCTAGCCAAGTACAAAATTAGGCGTCACCACTCTTCGCCATATAGATCACAGACTAATGGCGCGGTAGAGGCGGCAAACAAAAACGTTGTCACAATTCTCAAGAAAATGATCGACAACTATCGAGATTGGCCAAGCAAAATACCCTTTGCTTTGTGGGGATATCGCACATATGTAAGGACGCCCACTGGGGCCACCCCTTTATATTTGACCTATGGCATGGAAGCTGTACAACCAGTCGAGTTAGAAATACCATCATTGCGTATCTTACTCGAAAGTCAAATCCCCGAAGCCGATTGGAAGAGGGATAGATATGAAGAACTCATCCTCCTGGATGAACGTAGGCTACGCGCGTTACATAATGTCCAAACATATCAAGCACGTATCAAACGAGCCTTCAACAAAAGGGTCAAGGCAAGGAACATCAAGGAAGGAGATTTAGTACTCAAGTCGGTTAGAGCCCTTTTACCTGTCGATCCACGGGGAAAATTCAAACCTAATTGGGCCGGGCCATTTCTAGTCAAGTCCATACTTCCAGGGGTGCGGTTATAATCACAGACCTAGATGGGAATGAATTTGCCAACCCGACAAACCTAGACCAACTAAAGCGGTATTATGCCTAGAATAGGAACAAAAACGCGCCTCGCGTAACCTCACGTGTCGCTCTTGTGGCACTAAAGAAACGGCTCCCAGCCAAGCTGAAATAAGCTAATGTCACTCTGCTCTTGCATTTTGAAAATTTGTCATCCTCATATCATCAAATAAACTAAATTGCATCTTAAGAGTAAGTAAAAAGCTCATGCTTATCTTTTAAGTTCATTATAAGCTCTTGCTTAGAACAATTATTCTTTTACATTTACTCGAACTACGCGCAAGGGTTTGATTTCATTTTTTTAATGAATACGTAGGCAATCCTTCACATGATACAACCCATTAATTTCAAAATGTAAATAGAAGAACATTTACAGTTGCATTTGAAATTCGACAAGAATAATAAATAGAAAGTCACAACGGTTTCATAACCAATTACCCTCCTTTATTTCATTCAACAATAATAATAATACGTTACATGATAATAATAATAATAATAATAAAGAAAAGAAAATAGGCTAGGATTCTAAAACCCCACTTTTTTATTACAATAATAATAATAATAAATAACAATAAAGACTAGGGCTATTCCTCCATCTTCCCTTTGCCCTTGTCATTTTTGTCATATTTCTTGTCACGACCTCGAGCCGGACGCTCTTGCGCCACTTCGGACCTAATCACCAACGGTCTTTCTCGAGGCCTAGCCTTCCCATTCTTGTCAATCACTTTGTCCACGACAGGAGAGGTCTTTGGTTTCTTCGAAGGATGAACAACTAGAAACCCGGCTTCCTCCTCTCCCTCAGTCAGATGCTTCTCTTTCTCCTTTTCCACCTCACGCACCTTGTAGTCAACGGGCTCGCGCTTCCTCCATCTCTCACGCTCCTCCGGAGTAGTAGCTTTCCTCCGCCGCAGATAGGAGTCCAACACCCATAAAGCACTAACAGAAGAGTTCAAGAACCACACGTTTCTTTAAGCCCATTTTGTAGATACCTCATTTCTGCACCTCCCACAAACCACCCGGTGATGATTGGGCCGCATGTTTGGTACGCGGAACGATTGGGGACAGTTCATAAGTTTATCGTTAAGTGATTGCTCAAACACTGATGTCTACCTCTTAGTTGTCATATACGCGCCGATACGGTCGTTTTGACAGTAATTAGAGTACATTTGGAGTCCGGGCCTAAAACCGTCTTCATTTTTTGATAACCGCTAAATCCCGAGTCAGAATGTTCTGGAATGTTCCGGATATTTCTATTCCATATTTTATAAATATTTCACAATCTTTTATTCTTTGGTAAAGAATTTCCCGTAATATTCATACAAAATATTAAGGAAAATAAGATTATCCCGTCATTCCATAAACCAAACACGGAAATCTTTCTTCCGCAGGAGGAAACCACTTGGGAACAGACGCAGCAGGTGCTGCGCCTCTTCCAAGAGACGCAGTGACTGCTGCGCCTCTTCCCAGGTCCTTTTCTGCGTATTTTTCGTATCTTTTTCATATCTTTTCGAGATTCATTTCCAAAGTCTCTACGAAAACCCTATTCCTTCACGTGATTAGTATAAATAGGAGCCTTCGCTCCTCATATTTCTCACGCGAGTGTCCGCCCTTCTCTTCTCCCTTTGCGTTCTAGACCACGTTCTTACTTTTTGGCGTCTACGTGCTTGAACATTCGACCACGTAAGCTCGGATCCTTCTGAGTGCCAGCCTCGTTTGCAAGACCGACCAATTTGATCAACTCCACATCAATCAACTTAACCAATCTTAATCGTTTTCCTCTTATGAAGGCACTTTCGTTACATTCGAGTCGAGCATCACTAATCGATAACTTAGTTCATCTCGTTTCATCAAACATGTAAGTCTGAGGGTGTATAATCTCTCTTATATTATTGTTCTTTAATTTTTGTATCATTAATGTAAGGTTTATGTCGAAAACATCTCTTAAAACCGATTTATAAAACCTCGTTTAAAACCCTTTTTCGGATTACCAGACGATAACCGTCGGGAAAGGACGCAGCAACTGCTGCGCCTCTTCGTGAGGCTGCCGCAATTCCTGCTTCCTTTCTTCTTCCTTCGTCCTCTGTCAATTTGTCATTCGTTATTTGTTTTCGTTTGTTCTTCAATTCTTTGACATAATAGCATAATAATTTCACAGTACATTGTTCATCATCATTAGTATTTAATTCATCAATAATTCCCGACTTAAATCCCTTATAATCCAATATTTGCGGGTTTTCGTCATTAAAATTAATCCGGGTTCTAGAGATTCGATTCTTTCATATTGAGTCTCTGGAATTCGATCTTTGGTATATTTCCGTCTGTCTATTGTCGTATTCATCATTAATTCGTTATATTTAACCTACTTAGTTCACCTATGTCACTAATCAATCTTTCATTCCTGTAATTAATCCGTTCACACTCGTTTCATCCATGTTTTATTAGTTTTGTGACTTATTCGCATGTAATTGATACATTATATCACTTCCATCCGAGTCGAATATCATAATTAATCATTAAATTCCCCAACGAATATTAACGATTTATAGTTCCGGCTTCACAGCCAGAACTCACCCTTGGAACAGACGCAGCAGCTGCTGCGCCTCATCCAAAGGGCGCAGTCCTGCTGCGCCTGTTCCAGGTTGATTTCTGTCTCTGAACTTCCGTTCTGCCTTGACCTGTTTAATTAGTTTACGTATAATTAACTATTAACCGTATTATCGCCTAATCATCTGTTCGTTAATTCATTCTTTTATTCTTTTTCTCAATTTATCCGTTTTAAAGGTATTTTCGACATAAATGTTGGAGTAGTGTCCTCTACAATAAGTGCGTTTACATAATAAATCTCGTAAAAGGAATATCAGGGATTATTTATTTATTTGTCAGCTGGTCATCGTTAATCGGTAATGATTGGCTGACTAGAGTTTGACATTACTGTCGTGTGACGGCGGTGATCAGCTGATCCCTTTAGGTCACACCTATAGGATAACGCCCAAATAGAATAAATTAATTGTTTGTATGAGATACGAAATAATTAATTCCTTGTATTATTTGACTCTTAGTTAGTCACATAAATGTATTATTTGATGACGGGTTACGAACTCGGGATAAAGAGATTTATTATTTAATTATGAGATATTTAAATAATAAATAATTAGAATTTATTAATTAATTGTTAATTAATTAATTTTATACGATATGTGTATATGTTTTGAGGTGGAATTAACTAGCTATTATATTTTACAAGAGGTTGTAAAATTAGCTAAATGGGTTAATATTGACACATTGTATGTTGATAAAATGGTCTTATGATTACATAATGGTTAAGTAGTCATTGGTAGTTTATTTATATTATTTAAGGGTTAAATAATTAAATTAATTTTTAATTATGTAAGATAATTAAATATAAGACTTATAAGCATTTGTGGGGCAAATGTCGAAAATCGAATTGGACTCAAAATTGTCCACTTGGACCGATTTTATGAGTACACTACAAGTGTTCATTTTAGTGGATTTTCCACTTAAGCTTGTCTCCATAATTGGCTATATATACCCAAGCATTCACCTAATTCATTTGAGTTGAAAAAATTTGAAGAAAACCTTGGTCTCTTCTGCTCTTGGCCGGTTCATGTTCATGGTCTAGAGACCATTTTTTTCTTCTTATTTTGTTCATAATTTCCATCTTAAAAACACATATAAACTAACTAATAATATTATCATAGTAATAATATTTATTAGTACATCAAAAATACTATATACAAGGTTACTACTATTATTAACTAGTTACTAATTTTAGTAGTATATTTGGGTTAATCTTGGGTGCCACCAAAGGAGATTACCTATATTGGTAATTTGTGTTCTTGGAGGATCATCCTTGTTTATTTAGCTCAAGAACAACATCAAGGAAGGAGTCCTTGAGTTGTGCCCATATTTGCCTTATAGCAATGTAAGGAACTTTTGTCTTAAGATGGTTTAAAACCATCCTTTATACATTTCTTTTGCATGCATGTAGATTTAGACCATTTATAATTATTTTGTAATTTTAATATCATAAGATGAGTATTAATATGGTCTAAATAACTAACAAGTGGTATCGAGCATTGTTAAATACATGCATGTTGTCTTAAGATTTATTTTGGTAATTTATGAGATAAATTAATAAAATTGATATTATGTTACTAAAATTCGTTTTATCACATAATATAGTCTTGCATGTATATAATATGGTCTAAGGATGATATGGGACGAAAATTTGATTTTTGTTAAATTTTTCCATTTTTTATAACTTAAATTGGCATAAAATTGAGTAAAAATGCATTAAAATTAATTAAGAGTTAATTAAATTGTGTTGCATGTTAATTTTATGCATGTTTATTTAAAACTAACCACATGCATATTCTATTTATGAGATAAGTAGATACTATAAATTAATGTGATCAATTTAGGTTGTTTATTAATTTTTATTTGATAAAAATGGGTAAATAATGGTTATTTTGTAAATAAATATTGATTTTAATTTTGGGCTCAAAATTTCTGAATTTTTAGCTCCTGGAAATTGTTCCAAAATGTATAAAATTTTATTTTAAGTAATTTCAATTTTTATGGTTTGATTTAGAATTAAATCGTAAAAATTGTCGCTTTACCGATAAAATTGTGAAATCATTTTTAATAAATTTAAAACCAACAATTTTCACTTGCATGGCATTTTGGGTGTAAGACCAGAATGTTCATAGTTTTGAAATTTATTTTTCCATAAAAGTTTATATTAAATGGAATTTTATATGATAATTGTGAATTATTATATCTTTTTTTGTCACAATTGTGTTTTAATTCCCATATAAAATCAAGATAATTGTTGAGAATGATTATTTTGATAATAGACCAGATTAGTATGATGAGTAAGTCTTAAAATTGTTTTAAGAATTGATTATGAATTTTTATTGGTAAAAATTCCGTCAAAGCAAGCTCAAATGATCGTTGTTGGTAAGTTAGACGATTTGGCATGTCATATTTACATAATGCATTTTATTATTCATTTAGATGAATGGTTTTTAGAATTATAATTATGTAATTTTTCCTAATATGGCCATAGGTAGAAGTTGGTATTTCCCGAAATGTAAGGGAATATTGACTTGTTTTGTAATTAATTGCGATTTCGCCTAATTTGTAATTAATTAATAGTTTTATTTTAATTTTATTACAAATTGTATAATAGGGTATTGTTATGTAATTTAATTATTAGTAATTAGATGAAGCATCTAAAGACGGAGTTTTCATGAAGACGGTGTTTTTCGGAAGGTGTTCAAATCCTAAAGAAGGAGGCCTATTTATGAAGACTCAAGGGACCAAGGAGTTGGTTTCCGAAGTGTAATAATTTTAGTTAATTAGATTAACTAGGTGGCCATATTAGGACTTGGTTGTTTTAATTCTTTTATGCATTCATGCCAAATCGTCACTACATGTTTTATTTCTTTTGTTATCGATTTAATTGTCTAGCATTCACCAATTTAGTTCACTTAAAAGTGATAGACAATTAATTTGATAAGATCTCTCACATTTGTTTAAAATTGAGATTAAGCCTTACCAAATAATAGCACCTATGAATCCCTTCTTCATTAGAGGTAGGTTCGGATCACCGAGGTACACTCTTTTTACGTTGGGTAAGTAGGGTAATAAAAGTTATTACGCGTGAAAATTGGTTGGACTCAACGGGATAAATATGGGTTGAATCGGTCCACCGTGCCCATATTTATTCTGGGGCTAAAAGATAGATTTTAAGAAAATCCGTCAACCAAGAGTTCTAGTAGTAGAATCAGTCAAAGTTGTTGACTCACCAAATTTATATAAATATGGGTTGAATCGGTCCACCATGCCCGTGTTTATATAAAATTGATCTTGGAATCATTTATATAATTCAGTGGGAGATCATTATATAAATGGGAACTTGTTAAATAGTTTCACAAGTTAAATATTTTAGACGATAAATGTTAATCTTTCCTTTATTTCCTTTGTAGTAATCACGATGACTTCTACTAGTGAAACCGCCACAATAGCTAGAGATTCATGGCTACGTTCTTTTATGGACAAATATGTATTAAAAGCCGACGGTAGTAATTTTAAAGATTGGGAGGAACAACTTCGATTAGCCGCGCAGTGATGGCAAATTACGCTACCTTGTCGATCCCTCTCCCCCTTCGCCTAGTACTAGGGCCACTGCCGATGTAAGGGAGGCTTTTTCAAATTATCAAAAGGATTCCGCTGTAATAAAAAATGTTTTGATTTTTTCAATGGATCCTGCTTTACAAAGGCAATGTGTCAAGTTTCGTGATGCACATGAAGTATTTTCGAGGCTTTCAACTATGTTTTCTCAAGCCCCGAGAATAATTCAGTATGACACCGAAGTCCGTTTCTTTGAGGCTAACCTCAAAGATGGTCAACTGTAAGTTCACACGTACTTAAAATGATTGAGTACGTGGAAACTTTAGAGGGGTTGGGATGCAAGATCCCCGACGAACTAGTGGTGGACCGAGTGCTCCACTCTCTCTCGCGCGTCAAGGGATTTACCCAATTTAGGGTAAATTACAACATGACAAACATGAGAAAGATTTTACATGAGCTCCATTCTCTGCTTGTGCAAGCAGAGAAGGACATGGGATTGAGTGGGAGTACGAGGAATGATGTGCTTGCGATTAACGTGAAGGGGAAGAAGCGATTTAAGAGGAACGCAGGTAAGAAGCCCTTTCGGTGGAGGGCAAAGGTAAAGCAATTGCGAATTGCTCTACCAAGCCAAAATCCATAAAGGGAAATCCTCTTAAAGATACTTGTAATTATTGTAATAACAAGGGACATTGGAGACGTAATTGCACAAAGTACCTGGATGACATAAAAGTCGGCATTGTGAAGCCGACATGTAATTTCTTAATCAATCTTTTATGATAGACATAAATTATGCTTCAAATACAACTTGGGTATTAGATACTGGTTGTGGTTCTCACTTGTGCAATCATCTCAGGGCCTAAAAAGCATAAGAAAGCTAAACAAGGGTGATGTCGATCTCCGAATGGGAAACGGGTCTAAAGTAGTCGCCGCCTCTCGGGGGAACTTATGTACTTAGTTTAGCTTCGGGTTTGGAGTTGCATCTTAATAATTGTTATTTTGTACCAACGCTATCTAGAAATATAATATCCGTATCTGTGTTAGACACAGAAGGGTTTTCCTTTGTAATTAAAGACAAGTGTTGTACTTTTTCCCTTAATGGGATTGTATATAGCCAAGCTATTTCGATCAATGGAATTTATATTCTAGATACCTGCAACGATGTTTATCATTTAGATAATAAAAGACTCAAAACAGGTGATCCTGATCTATCTTATTTATGGCATTGTCGATTAGGACACATCAACGAGAAGCGCATTAAAAGACTAGTGTCGACTGGTGTAATTAAACCTTTTGATTTCGAATCATTTGGTACATGCGAATCTTGTCTTCTTGGCAAGATGACTCGTTCACCTTTACTAGGAAAAGGATCTCGAGCTAGTGAGTTATTGGGTTTAATACACACCGATGTATGTGGCCCAATGACAGTCACTGCTAGAGGTAATTATGACTATTTCATTACTTTTACCGATGACATGAGTAGATATGGGTATATCTACTTAATGAGGTATAAAAGTGAAGCTTTTGATAAATTCAAAGAGTTTCAGAATGAAGTAGAAAACCAATTAAATAAGAAGATTAAAGCATTACGATCAGATCGTGGTGGGGAATATTTTAGCAATGACTTTAAAGATCACCTTATAAACTGTGGTATTGTATCTCAGTTAACTCCTCCTGGCACACCACAATTAAATGGTGTGGCTGAAAGGAGGAATCGAACTTTATTAGATATGGTTCGATCGATGATGAGTCAAACAGAATTACCTAAGTCATTCTGGGTTTTGCCATTTTATCTCATTGTACAATCACTTAATAAAAGTCCCACTAAAGCTATCGACAAAACTCCATATGAGATATGGAAAGGAAAGTCCCGAATCTGCGATACATGAAAGTATGGGGTTGTGATGCTTATGTCAAGAGCAAATCCGACGATAAGCTTGCACCTCGTTCTGAAAAGTGTATTTTTGTAGGCTACCCTAAGGAAACTTGTGGATATTACTTCTACAATAGTAACGAGAACAAAGTGTTTGTGGCTCGTGAAGCTGTCGTTCTAGAAAAAGAGTTTATTTCTAGAAGACAGAGTGGGAGAAAATTTGAACTTGATGAAGTTCAAGAGCCACAAACTGATGTGACACTGCAGGAAGATGTTCCTTCTACGTCTGAATCGGTTATTGTTCCTTCTGAACCTAGGAGGTCAGAAAGGGTTAGTCGCCAGCCTGATAGATACCTTGGTATTATCGAGGAAGATGGTGACTATAAGGTTTTACTTTTAGAAAGTGATGAACCCAAGACCTATAAAGCAAACTATTATGAGTTCGACTCTAAGCTATGGCTCGAAGCCATGCAATCCGAAATGGATTCCATGTACGATAATCAGGTATGGGACCTGGTTGACTTACCTAAAGATGTTCGACCTCTTCAGTGTAAGTGGATATTCAAGATTAAAATCGGCATGGATGGACATAAAGATGTCTACAAAGCTAGATTGGTTGCAAAAGGTTTCACTCAGATTCATGGTTTACACTATGATGAAACTTTTGCACCATTTGCTATGCTTAGATCTGTTCGGATAATGTTAGCGATTGCTGCATTTCATGATTATGAGATATGGCAAATGGATGTCAAAACCGCTTTCCTGAACGGGTTTCTGGAAGAGGAAGTGTTCATGACACAACCTGAGGGTTTTGTGGATCCTAAAAATCCTAACAAAGTATGCAAACTTAAGAGATCCATTTATGGTCTTAAGCAAGCGTCAAGGAGTTGGAATCATCGTTTTGATCATGTTATTAAACAGAATGGTTTTTCTCGAAGTGTTGAGGAACCATGTTTATACATGAAGTTTAGTGGGAGTAAAGTTGTTTTCTTACTTCTTTATGTGGACGATATATTACTCATTGGGAATGATGTTGATATGCTTGCTTCTGTCAAGAAGTGGTTGGGAAATCACTTCCAAATGAAAGATTTGGGAGAAGCTCAGCGCATCTTGGGTATCCGGATCTATAGAGATAGACCCAAAAGGATATTAGCATTGAGTCAAGAAGCATATATCGATAAGATTCTTGACCGATTCAATATGAAAAACTCCAAGAGAGGTTTTCTACCTATGGGCAATGGGATCACTTTGAGTAAGTCACAGTGTCCTACTAAGCCTAATGATATTGAACGCATGAAATCGATTCCATATGCTTCCGCTGTTGGATCGATCATGTATGCTATGATGTGTTCTCGTCCTGACGTCTCGTATGCTTTGAGTATGACGAGTCGTTTTCAAAAACTCCGGTGAGAGTCACTGGATAGCCGTCAAGAATATTCTGAAGTACTTGAGAAGGACTAAAGATTCATTCTTAGTGTTTGGAGGAGAATCGAATTACGTATAAGAGGTTATACGGATGCCGTTTCAAACGATAGGGATGATTTGAAATCCCAGGCTGGTTTTGTCTTTTTGTTGAACGGAGGGGCGGTTTGTTGGAGAAGTTTCAAAGAGTCTGTGGATCACTGATTCTACAACGGAAGCCGAGTACATTGCGACCTCTGAAGGCCGCAAAAGAAGTCTGTTTGGATTAGGCAATTTTTAGAGGGACCGAAAGTAGTTCCGATTGCCGAGGATCCTATCACTTTATATTGTGATAACAAAGTGGGGCTATTTTTCAAGCAAAAGAGCCCAAGTCTAGTAACAAGTCTAGACATGTACTTAGGAAATTTCATGTAATTAGAGATTTAATAGAAAGGAAAGAAATTACAGTTTGTAAGGTTGGGACAGCTGACAACATCGCTGATCCTTTAACCAAGCCATTGTCTCAAGCTAAACATGATAGTCATGTAGTTTCTATGGGGCTGAGACGAATGCCAGAACTGTTGTAAATTATATGATATGTAATAATCAAATATTGTATTTATTATTTCATATATGATAGTTGCATTTATCGTTATATTCAGTTTTATGTCTGAATTTATATACTTTGTTTTTCTCCAAATAGGTTGTAAAGACAATGTCGAACCCTATTAAGTGAACTGGATTAACATTGTATTTTGTCCCTAGTTACTTAATGAGGTGACGTCTCGGAGTGACTAGATTGTAAGGCGATAGATGACAGTTCGATCATCATATGGTCATAGTGATGACCGGTCGATTACATAGGCATATTGTGAGACAATTTGTCGGACAAAGGACCGTTTATAGAGTCCTTTTGTTGCTAGGTCGTGGCGAGGACTTCTATTTATTCCTTCGAGTCAATTCTTTAGACTGGTGACTATTTGTCTGAGTTGGTATGGTTTTCCGGTGGCTTTGGTTTTTGTTCTAGGTCGCACCGTAAAAGGAGGCCGATGAGCATTTACTGGGTCATTGTGATCTATATCGAATGAAGAAAATAGGTCAACGGGATTGTCCTTTTATGTCATATTCTATCTCAAGGCCACTCGAGGAGAGATGATCAAATGCGTGGCCACGCTCGGATGAGATCTATAGTAGATTATCCGGTCGATACGATCATTCTCCGATCGAGAAAACCACTTTATGATATGATCACGTGCAAGAACGACCTGAAAGACATCTTGCATTGAGTGGGAGATATTATTGGACAAGAGAATTGGTAACGCACACTTGTGTCAGACAAGTGGGAGATTGTTGGAGTAGTGTCCTCTACAATAAGTGCGTTTACATAATAAATCTCGTAAAAGGAATATCAGGGATTATTTATTTATTTGTCAGCTGGTCATCGTTAATCGGTAATGATTGGCTGACTAGAGTTTGACATTACTGTCGTGTGACGGCGGTGATCAGCTGATCCCTTTAGGTCACACCTATAGGATAACGCCCAAATAGAATAAATTAATTGTTTGTATGAGATACGAAATAATTAATTCCTTGTATTATTTGACTCTTAGTTAGTCACATAAATGTATTATTTGATGACGGGTTACGAACTCGGGATAAAGAGATTTATTATTTAATTATGAGATATTTAAATAATAAATAATTAGAATTTATTAATTAATTGTTAATTAATTAATTTTATACGATATGTGTATATGTTTTGAGGTGGAATTAACTAGCTATTATATTTTACAAGAGGTTGTAAAATTAGCTAAATGGGTTAATATTGACACATTGTATGTTGATAAAATGGTCTTATGATTACATAATGGTTAAGTAGTCATTGGTAGTTAATTTATATTATTTAAGGGTTAAATAATTAAATTAATATTTAATTATGTAAGATAATTAAATATAAGACTTATAAGCATTTGTGGGGCAAATGTCGAAAATCGAATTGGACTCAAAATTGTCCACTTGGACCGATTTTATGAGTACACTACAAGTGTTCATTTTAGTGGATTTTCCACTTAAGCTTGTCTCCATAATTGGCTATATATACCCAAACATTCACCTAATTCATTTGAGTTGAAAAAATTTGAAGAAAACCTTGGTCTCTTCTACTCTTGGCCGGTTCATGTTCATGGTCTAGAGACCATTTTTTTCTTCTTATTTTGTTCATAATTTCCATCTTAAAAACATATATAAACTAACTAATAATATTATCATAGTAATAATATTTATTATTACATCAAAAATACTATATACAAGGTTACTACTATTATTAACTAGTTACTAATTTTAGTAGTATATTTGGGTTAATCTTGGGTGCCACCAAAGGAGATTACCTATATTGGTAATTTGTGTTCTTGGAGGATCATCCTTGTTGATTTAGCTCAAGAACAACATCAAGGAAGGAGTCCTTGAGTTGTGCCCATATTTGCCTTATAGCAATGTAAGGAACTTTTGTCTTAAGATGGTTTAAAACCATCCTTTATACATTTCTTTTGCATGCATGTAGATTTAGACCATTTATAATTATTTTGTAATTTTAATATCATAAGATGAGTATTAATATGGTCTAAATAACTAACAATAAATCGCTAAATCCATTGTAATTATTGTAATTTTTATTATCCTATTGTATTTATCATTGTATTTTGTATCATTTGTATGTTTTCACACGTAATTGAATCTTAAATTCCTACTTTGACTAAATTATTTGCTAATTAATTGTTCACCAACTTAGTTAAATCTTCACATGCTAGGATTAAAACTTGGATGTTGCATTGCATGCATATAATCGACGATATATCAAGTATAGACAATTTCTCTAATCATTAGTAGAGGCGGCTATCGAGGCGGGCGGGATTAGGTGTTCGATCAAAAGAGCTTCCAAATACGTACCCTCACCCCTTACTCCAGATTTCTGTGAACATCCGTGTTCATTGGCATCCACGAGAGTCATTCTAGACATAGAATGCTAAGGGTAACGATTGCTTAGTGTTCATGTCACTACTTTGTGTCTTGACATGACATGAGGTATTCGAACGGTTCCAATTTCCCATAAAAATTGGTGGCGACTCCACAAATGCAAATGCTTGTTTCCCAAGCGCCCCCCGTGGCCCATTGTCCACAGTTTGGCGACTCCGCTGGGGATTAATACACTTACGTGTAGCCAAAAGGGTGAAACTTGAACACGGTTAGGGAATAGTTTGTATAAGACAATTGTCGGTTTTCATAACTCGGTCTTCCTAGATCATTTCATTCGGCCTTCCTAGGCCCAACCCAACCCATTCGACCAATCGTCCCGTCTAAACGGCCCTAATTCTTATTTGGGCCTAAGGATGGATAGCGATTGACGTCATCCATACCATGATGCTTAGTCTTGTTTGTATCAAGGACCTTCACTACTTGAGGAAATGGACCAGGAATCGGCCTTACTCTTGTTTGGTACGAGCCTCTCCACAGACTTCGGGTTTGATTGTTCGGTAAGGCAACCCACCCTTTAAACCAAAACCCTTTTAAATGCACTCAGCATCCCGTTATAATGCTTGTATAAATATTTGTACCTTACGTGATCACCATTTTTTTAAACAAAACCATGACGATTTTTGTAAAAAATCAAAATCCCTTTTTAAATGAAAATTTCGAAGAGGCCCATGATTAGCGTAAAACCGAGTCGAAACTCTGTCCGTTTGTCGAGTCAAAATTCGGGTCTAAGCCCATTTCAAAACCTCACTTCGAGCCCACTCCTACAACTACACTATAGTTGACTAGGATACACATTTTCAAACCTTTGTCTTTTCTTCAAAACTCACTCGACACAAGTGGCACACACCCACTTCACAAGTCAAAACATTTCTTCTTTTAGTAAGTGTGTTAGGATGGTCAATCGTGTTTTGATTCGTTGTCGATCTCTTACCCAGTTTCCAAGATGCCTGAAACAAGTGACGCGAACTTCAATCAACTTCAAGATGGTAATGATCGAATCGTAGCCGCACTAGCTCAAATCCAAGTTACCCAAGACCAAGTGTATGATCGCCTCGACACCATCGAAGGCCGGATCTATGCCGTAGAAACGAGGATTCCCCCTCGGGAAAGTGAAGTTGTTGATGACTTCGTGAATGACTTCAGGGAAGAAAGCTCTCCCATGGGTGTGACTGCAGCTGAGAAAAGACTCCAATACTTAGAGGAGCAATTGATGTACCTTAAAGGGGATGACATTTATAGGGAGAATAATCGCAAATATGAGGCCGTCAATTCCAAATTGCCAACCAACTTCAACATGACGGATATCCCTAAATTCAAGGGGCATGAGAACCCTTTAAACCACATCCGTGCCTTCAAGGATTACATGTCTATCAAAGACATCAAACCCGAGATGTTCTTAAGGATCTTTCCTTCATTTCTTGACACCATCCCAAAGCAATGGTTCTACTCTTTAGAACACAAGAAGATCGCCACTTGGGAAGATGCCGCAATCGAGTTTTCTAAGCAATATGCGGATAATGCCGAGATCCAAGTTAACATGCGCACTTTAGAGGTTCTTACCCAAAATGACAAAGAAGGATTCACCGACTTCCTAAGTAGGTGGAGGAAGACTAGTACCCAACTAGTTGAACGCCCGGATGAGGCTACCCTTGTGGAGATGTTCGTCGATAATCTCAAACCCATCTATGCCAATCATTTGAGGTACCAAAACATCAAAACCTTCAAGGACTTGACCGTACTAGGAGCAAGGATTGAAGATGACATCCGTAAAGGGCTCTTGTCCAAAACGGTAGGTCGAGGATATCAAGGCTCAACAAGTCGTTCTTACGGCTCCACTAGCAAGACTGATGAAGTTAACCTTCTTGAGCCATCCAAGAAGAGTACCCCACCAAGGAAATTCACGAATCTTGGGGACACTTACTCCAATGCTCTAAAGAGGTTAATGAAGCAAGGCAAACTCCAACCCATAGGACCTACTCCCGAACCTGAAAAGAAGTCCAAGTTATGGGACGAGAACTCATACTGTGAATACCATAGGGGTAAGGGACACGACACAGAAAAATGCTACAAATTGAAAAATGTGCTTCAAGACATGATAGAGGATGGTCGACTACCAATACCGCCGGGAGGCAAACCCAACAACACTCAGAACCCTCTTGGGATTCTAGTGATCATAAGTGAAGAATCTACCTTAGATTGTTCACACCTCATTTCTCCAATTGAAGGTGAGATCTGCACGATCGAAAATGAAGGGTTCTACTCTACCATTTCCCCCACCATTGCCGACTTCATCACATGGGCAAGGAGTATGGATAGGCAAGTTTGGGAATTAGAAAATGTGGTGACAACTTTACATGACCCCAATGCGGCACCCAAAGAACATGCCCCACTAGTCTTTTCTCAAAATGCCACTATACAAGAAATAGTCGCCGTGGTTGACAAACTAGTAGACCAAATCACACAACTAGAAGACGAAATCATGAGAATGAGGGAACTAGCTACAATCAATAGAGTATGGGCCGATGATGACGAGGACGAGTATCTCATTGAAAACTCCCTAGTCAAAGAAATAGTCCAAAATGGTGAAGACCAAGATGTGGATCACCTAACTCGTTCGGGGCGTCCATATCAAAATACTACTCAAAACGGTCCAACCAACGTTGTCACACCAAATGATAACGAAGATGACTCCACTGAGCATTTGCTCAAGCAATTACAGAAGATAAAGGCTGATCTTTCAGTCTGGCAACTAGTAGCAAGCTCATTCCCACATCGCCAAGCTTTACTGCAAGCTTTGGCGAAACTAAGTGTAGCACATAACTCCACACCCGACGATGTAGTCAACTTGGTCTTCCAAGAATCACCGAAGCTATGTAATCCTATTACTTTCTCAGACGAAGATTTGCCACCCTTTGGCGCTAGTCCCAACTTGGCTCTTTACATCACCGTCATTTGTCTAAAGAAGAATGTGCCAATGACCTTGGTTGATGATGGCTCCGCGGTCAACATCATACCCCTCAAAACGGCATACAAATTGAGCATGAAAGAGTCGGATTGGACTCCTATCAATCAAGGTGTTCGCGCATATGATGGTACACGACGAAAGGTAGTAGGACTCGTTAACCTAACAATAGCCACAGGGCCAATTGAACGAAAGGTTAACTTCCAAATAGTGGACATTGAAGCTTCCTTCAACATACTTCTAGGAAGACATTGGATTCACGCTTCCAAAGCGGTGACATCCACCCTTCATCAAAAGATCAAGATCCCACTAAATGGCAAAGTGGTGACGATCACTTCGTCACCCATCAAGGCAATAATAAAAAAGAAGTCAAACAATCAAGTCCTTGCGGGTCCAGTAATAGAGAACACCGAACTACGATCCCTACTCCAACTTGGTGGTCAACCACATACTCAAATCCCAGGGATACTTCCCTGGAATGCCTTTGAACCCTATCCGAAGAAACACCTTCGCACCCTACAAGGAAGGCAACTAAAAAAGAATACCACATGGACAAGGATACAAACCTACTAAAGAGGAAGTTCTCGAGATGCTTGCAAGTTCAAAACCGTAAGTACGTAGGAGTCCAAATGCGACCCTATCTCCCTACCCTAAACGGATACTTCGTTAAGGAAGGAAGTCTAGAACTCTTTCACGGATTTCCCGAACCTTGGCACTATCTCGAAAGGAAGCTAGCCGGAATCGAGATCTTTCACGATTGCTACTTCATTCTTCCAGAAACGGTTCCTACCGTCAAAGCTCGTCAAGCACCTTGCTTAGACGAACAAGCTGTTAGTCTATTGTTTGGAGAAGATCGATTTGTTAGAGCCGCGCAGGATGAGATCATTACCATGATACTTCAAGACGATCACTTCAACCCTACCGCGTTAATCACAGAAACAAGCGCGAATCAGCAGAAAGGATGGAGAAAATCAATCAAGTGGACCAACAATCAAGGAAGACTCTTCAAGCTAACCACTGAAGAAGGAGAGATGTTCAAAGGAGAACCAGAAGACGATGAATTCGAGTCAGAGTCAGAGTCGGAGTCTAGAGAAGTCACTAAGGAGTCTCCTCCCGTCGTCATCCCCATTCCCTTTGTTTCTCCTAGCTTAGCCTCAAATAGTAATGTAGTTCGGGAAATGTCCCAACAACTGTCCCTTTACCGCCACTGACCACAGATCAGATGGCTTCTTTGTTTCAACTTTTCTCAAACTTTAATATGAATAAATCAGGTTCTGCTTACTCTTTGTGTTATCTTGAATGCAATTCTGTTTACGATGATACTAAGGATGACCAAGACCCAGACTCAATTGAGATACCTTCCTACATAGCCAAAGAAATACTACAAGAAGGGGAAGGGGGACCAGTAATAGAGAACACCGAACCCATCAATGTAGGAACCGAACTAGAACCCCAAGAACATAGGATAGCGACTACCTTGAGCTCTTCCGAAAGGGCCGATTTCATAGACCTCCTAAACGAGTTCAAAGACGTCTTCGCTTGGTCCTACAAAGACATGACAGGGATCGACAGGGATATCGCCGAACATAGAATCCCAATTAAGCCAGGTTTCAAGCCTGTGAAACAGAAGCTTTGTCGATTGATAACAGAATGGGCTCTCAAGATTAAGGAAGAAGTCGATAAGCAATTCAAAGCCGGGTTCATCAAAGTTTCCGAGTATTCTGACTGGGTAGCTAACATAGTACCTGTACCCAAAAAGGATGGGAGAATCCGTGTTTGTGTTGAGTTTAGGGACTTAAACAAAGCAAGTCCTAAAGATGACTTTCCTCTACCACATATCGACATATTGGTGGACAATACCGCAGACCACGCGTTACTATCCTTCATGGATGGGTATGCGGGTTACAACCAAATCAAGATGGCCATAGAAGACATGCATAAGACCGCCTTTGTCACTCAATGGGGAACCTATTGCTATACGGTTATATGGTATGCCTCTAGGAATTTCTGGTACTTTCAACTTCATGATTGTATTCCAGGCTGAGCACAACATCCTTATGCACCCATTTCACATGTTGGGTGTAGCTGGTGTATTCGGCGGCTCCCTATTTAGTGCTATGCATGGTTCCTTGGTAACTTCTAGTTTGATCGGAAACCACGAAAAATGAATCTGCTAATGAAGGTTACAGATTCGGTCAAGAGGAAGAAACTTATAATATCGTAGCTGCTCATGGTTATTTTGGTCGATTAATCTTCCAATATGCTAGTTTCAATAATTCTCGTTCTTTACACTTCTTCTTAGCTGCTTGGCCGGTAGTAGGTATTTGGTTTACGCCGTTTGGGTTAATCAACGCCGGTGCTACATATCAACGCACCGCAACTACACTCTTAAACGACATGATGCATAAAGAAGTTGAGGTATACGTAGACGACATGATTGTCAAATCCAAGGATAGAGAAGGGCATATTGAGAACCTTCGCAAATTTTTCGCAAGGCTACGAAAGTACAACATGATACTCAATCCTCAGAAGTGCGCATTCGGAGTAACATCTGGCAAACTCCTGGGATATGTTGTTAGCCAACGAGGTATAGCAATAGACCCTTCCAAAATCAAAGCCTTGATCGAAATGCCACAACCTCAAACAGAAAAAGAAGTCAGAGGATTCCTGGGTAAAGTACAATATATAAGTCGATTCATATCGAAACTTACCATGATTTGTGAACCTATCTTCAAGAAGCTCAAGAAAACGGATCACACCATGTGGGATGATGACTGTCAGAAGGCATTTGACCGAATCAAGGAGATATTGGCTAAACCACCAGTGCTCATGCCACCTCAACGAGATCAACCTCTTGGTCTGTATCTCACAGTGACTGAAACAGCCATGGGTGCCATGCTAGCTCAAATAGTAGGAAAAGAAGAAAGGGCTATCTACTACCTTAGTAAGAAGTTCTTGGAGTACGAGTGCAAATACTCACAACTCGAAAAGACATGCCTCGCTCTTGTGTTGGCGACGAAGAAGCTACGCCATTACATGCTTAGCTACTCCGTCAAAATATACTCCAGAATGGATCCAGTCAAATACCTCATCGAGAAACCCGTCCTCAACGGACGTCTAGCGAGATGGACTTTGATGCTCTCCGAGTTCGACCTCAAATACGTGCCGCTGAAAGTTATAAAAGGCGCGCGTTGTTCGAATTCTTCGCAAAAAATCCCATCAATGATGCACAAACAATAAACACTTGGTCATTTCCAGACGAGGATATACTCCAAACCGATGTAGACTCCTGGGACCTTTACTTTGATAGAGCATCAAACTTAAGAGGATTTGGAATATGAGTGTTGCTCATTTCTCCTGAAGGTGAGCATACACAAATCTCTGTCAAACTCGACTTCGAGGTGACAAACAATGCTTTGCGAGAATCTGAAGCTTGTCTCATTGGACTACAAGCGGCAGTGAGCTTAGGCATTAAAAACCTCCGAGTACATGGGGATTCATCCCTGATCATCAATTAAGTTACGGGATCTTGGAAAATCCGAAGCGAAAGCTTAGCACCTTATCAAGCCAGAATAGACCAAGTTGCCCAATTATTTGATCACGTAACATATCTACACCTTCCTCGGGTAGAAAATCAATTTGCAGATGCTCTTGCAAAACTTGCATCCTTGATTAATATGCCAGATGACATGGTGGAAATGCCTTTATGTATCGAACGACGGCCAGAACCGGCTTATGTCCATCAAATGATTGATGAAGAGGAAATCACACAGGAACCCTGGTTCCAAGCAATCCTAAATTTCAAGCTCAACGGTACCTATCCACCCGATATGGACAAAAGGGGACAACGTGCTATACGCCCACTGGCTTCCCAATACGTTCTCATGCAAGGAGAGTTATACAAAAGAACACCTCTTGGTGTAATCCTACTTTGCCTTGATCATTCACAGGCGCAGAAAGTGATGGAAGAAGTTCATGATGGAGAATGCGGTCCTCACATGAGTGGGCCCATGATGGCAAAGAAAATCACACGTTTGGGGTACTATTGGACCACAATGGAATCCGATTGCATCAAATATGTAAGACATTGCCACAACTGCCAAATCTTCGGGAACGTACAACATGTCCCTCCTTCATTGCTCTATACGATGACATCTCCTTGGCCATTTTCTGCCTAGGGAATTGATATAATCGGGAAGATAACCCCAGCCGGAACAGGAGGTCATTGTTTCATCCTAGTGGCAATTGACTACTTCACCAAATGGGTAGAAGCGGCTTCCTACACTAGTCTCACGGCTAAAAACGTGGCAAAGTTCATACAGAATAACATCATCTGTCGATACGGTTGCCCACATGAGATCATTAGTGATAATGGATCACATTTCCAAGCTGAGACTGAGCAATTGATAGCCAAGTACAAAATTAGGCATCACCACTCTTCGCCATATAGACCACAGACTAATGGCGCAGTAGAGGCAGCAAACAAAAACGTTGTCACAATTCTCAATGATGGGGCATATTCTGCACCCGCTGACCAAGTCAACATATTGACCAAGGTCAAAGCTAAAAGACAACAAGTCAAAAGAAAAACGGCCTAACCGACAAAGCCTGTCGGCCTGTCACTTGGGTCTCGGCTCGGCAACTAGCCGGCCGAGAGGCATATCCCTATACTCACATCCAGTCCCCTCGGCATGGAGTCAACCAGGCCTGCCGGCCTGTCATGGGTCCCTCGGCCGAGGGTAAGACAGTCTTTCCACCTGCTACGCCACTTGGCCACTACGTGACAAAAGGTGAAAGTCTATAAATACTCCACATCTTTCATTGAGAAATCCACTGAAAAATCTGGTATAAAACTCCCTTATCTCTCTAAAATATACTTTGCCAAGTTAAACATACAACTTATCTCTCTAAGTTTACTAACTTAAGCGTCGGAGTGAGTACGCTCGGCCCCAAGCCGAGCCCTCAGTTTGTTCATCTTTACAGGAAAGAGTGAAAGGAAGAGACGAGCAACGACATCATTCTACAAGCTCAAGTGGTCACAATCCTGCTCCGAAATTACACCCGGAACAATCCTGCTCAAGAAAATGATTGACAAATATCGAGATTGGCCAAGCAAGATACCCTTTGCTTTGTGGGGATATCTCACATCAGTTAGGACGCCCACTGGGGCCACCCCTTTCTATATGACTTTCGGCATGGAAGCTGTACAACCAGTCGAGTTAGAAATACCATCATTGCGTATCTTACTCTAAAGCCAAATCCCGGAAGCCGACTGGAAGAAAGATAGATATGAAGAACTCATCCTCCTGGATGAACGTAGGCTACGCGCCTTGTACAATGTCCAAACATATCAAGCACGTATCAAACGAGCTTTCATCAAAAGGGTTAAGCCAAGGAACATCAAGGAAGGAGACTTAGTACTCAAATCGGTTAGAGCTCTTTTACCTGTCGATCCACGGGGAAAATTCAAACATAATTGGGCCGGGCCATTTCTAGTCAAGTCCATACTTCCAGGGGGTGCGGTTAGGATCACAGACCTAGATGGGAATGAATCTTCCAACCCAACAAACCTCGACCAACTAAAGCGGTATTATGCCTAGAATAGGAACAAAAACGCGCCTCGTGTAACCTCACGTGTCACTCTTGTGGCACTAAATAAACGGCCCCTGGCCAAGCTAAAATAAGCTAATGTCACTCTGCTCTTGCATTTTGACAAATTTGTCATCCTCATATCATCAAATAAACTAAATTTGCACCTTAAGAGTAAGTAAAAAGCTCATGCTTATTTTCTAAAGTTCATTACAAGCTCTTGCTTAGAACAATTATTCTTTTACATTTACTCGAACTACGCGCAAGGGTTTGATTTCATTTTCTTAATGAATACATAGGCAATACTTCACGGGATACAACCCATTAATTTCAAAATGTAAATAGAAGGACATTTGCATTGCATTTGGAATTCGACAAGAATAATAAATAAGAAAATCACAACGGTTTCATAACCAATTAACCTTTTTTATTTCATTCATTTTCTAATAATAATAATACGTCACATAATAAAATCATATTAAAAATAAAAATAGGCTAGGATTCTAAAAACCCCACCTTCTTATTACAATAATAATAATAATAATAATAATAATAATAATAATAATAATAATAATAATAATAATAATAATAATAATAATAATAATAATAATAATAATAAATAATAATAAAGACTTGGGCTATTCCTCCATCTTCCCTTTGCCTTTGTCATTCTTGTCATATTTCTTGTCACGACCTCGAGCCGGACGCTCTTGCGCCACTTCGGACCTAATAACCAACGGTCTTTCTCGAGGCCTAGCCTTCCCATTCTTGTCAATCACTTTGTCCACGACAGGAGAGGTCTTCGGTTTCTTCGAAGGATGAACAACTCGAAACCCGGCTTCCTCCTCTCCCTCAGTCAGATGCTTCTCCTTCTCCTTTTCCACCTCGCGCACCTTGTAGTCAACAGGCTCGCGCTTCCTCAATCTCTCGCGCTCTTCCGGAGTAGTAGCTTTCCTCCATCGCAGATAGGAATCCGACACCCATAAGGCGCTAACAGAAGAGTTCAAGAACCATACATTTCTTTGCGCCCATTTCATGGCCCACTCCCTTCGGCTCTTAGTAGTAAGCGCCACGGCAGTCTGCGGGACGGTGTCAAGCTTCGGGATCATCTGCTTCATTCCAACTTGCCTCATCAACCTCTCCGGGAAGATGCATACCATGAATTCCAAGCCAGGAATACGCGCGGATCGAGTAGGATCCAAGGATGATACTCCAGTGACAGATTTGAGGTGCCACCATGGTACAATCCACCTAATCAAGGGGCCATCATCACCCTTCAGTTTGTTCTCCCAATAATTGCAGACTCGGGTAAAGTTCACCATGTACAGCCTAGTCCTCATTGCGATCGAACGAACATGATAAGAAGGAACATGAACTGGGGGCTCGATCAATCGATGGCGCTCCATAAGCCAAACCTACCAAAAGTGGGTATTAGACATAAAAAAAAAACGAAAAAAAAAAACGAAAAAACGAAAAAAAAAACGAAGAGACGAAAAAAAACGAACAAAGAAAAAAAAGCAAATAGAAAAAAAACGAAAAGAAAAAAAACGAAGAGAAAAATGTTCTTTTACCTGCAGAATAACGGGACTTCCCAAGTACGGTAGGTCGCGGTTGGCTTTCCTATTATCCAAGCCCAAAAGGATCTCTCCTAAGCGTAAACAAGCTGGGCTCCTGCGCAGCTCCATTTGCTCAACTAGGCCCAGGAGACGGGGATCACCTCTCAAGTCTTCATCAACATGCCCTTGAAGGACATATACATGCAACAAGCAAAATCCGAAGGCTCTTCGCCTAGCAACATAACAAACGGTGGGATCGGCCCTGTTAATGAATCGGTCAATGAAGTCCAACATTCGCACTCCTTTTGAGGTCACTAAACGGTGCACCTCAAGTCTTGTCAACCCAAGCAAGTCTATAAATTTTCTCTTATACCCTTGCGAAGTAGAAGGAATGGCAGGCAAGTGTTCTGGGTCCCACCCACCGATCGCAGCAATTTCTTCAGGAAATGGGCAAATGTCGCCTCCGGGGAACGCAAAAACATGATAATTCGGGTCCCAATAATCAAGACAAGCATCTAAGAATGGTTTGACAACCTTGATAAGCTTCAAACTCAACAATGATCCAAGATTATAGGCACCCATATCGTGTTTCTCCATGTTGGAAAACTCATTGGTCGACTCTTTTAGGCGAATCTCCAAAGTATTCATGATGACTGGTATTGAGAGTTTTATGTAATAAGACGAAGAAGAGAGGGAAGAATTGTGTCAATAAAACCTCTATCAACGTCTCTATTTATACTAAACACTGTTTCCTAAAATCTACCAGAATAGACACGCCTGGGAACAGGCGCAGCACCTGCAGCGCCTCTTCAAAAGGACGCAGCTCGTGGTGCGCCTCTACCTCAGCAAGGTTTCTGTGATTTTCCGCGTGGGATCTTTCCTAAATTCCTTGGCAAATAATTTTCTATTGCTACGGGTTATTGTTTTCGTAAATACGTGAAAATTGCCATATTTCGTGTTTCCTAATTCCGCGGGCACGCATTTCGAGGCAATATCATCATTTTCGTCATTTTAACACACTTGTATATTTTCATTTTAGGAAATAATTTTCATTTGAATGTCATTTATTTCAAAACATATATATAGTTCATTTATATTTATTTATTTCTTTTAATCATTTTCATTTCTAACTTTTAGGTCTATATTTATTCATTTTTTTGGGGGGTAACCCTCCCTACCGTCCGGTCATTTTCAGCAATTTTTTTGCATTTTTACACTTTTGCATTTTTTGCATCTTTGTTGAGTCTCTCGTTTTGCGCTAGTTTAGGCCATATGTATATACAAATGTATGTTTTGCGTGATTCCTATGTAAATTTCGGCAGTATGACGGCATAAACCGTCATCTACCAAACCTGTTCAAAGCTAACCTGCAGATACAAGCAACGCAACCCAGCAGCAAAGGCACTCAGGCCATCATATATACAGCCAAAAAAGGGAAATGTACAACAAACTCGGGGCTCGAGCCCCAAGCAAAGTCCAAAATGTTCAAAACGAAGGTCCAAAATGTACAAATGTGCAAAATACAAACAACAACTAAACAAAACTACTGCCGATCGCCCTCTAGCTCCGCAACTCTTGCCGCGAGAGCAGAAACCTCGGCGTCTCGAACCTCGAGCTCCCTCAACAAGCGAGCTGTCTCCTCCCGAGACTGGGCCAACTCTCGCTCCAGCTCGCGATCCTCCTGCAAACAACAAAATTGGCTTATGTCAATCACTTCAAGCAATTACAAGAAAAGTCAGAAAATCAAAGTTCAAAATGAAATAGGCGAAAGGTTCATACCTGACGACCTCGACCGCCGACAAGTGCCTCGACGGCAGTAGCTCGCAGCCGGTTGGCCACCCTCCATAACGCCACAAACCGAGACGGCGCAACCAGCATTTTCAAAAAGAAGTTCTCAGTAATTAAATAAGTTCATTCAAATGTGTTCTTACCCAAAAATCACGCAAATTAGAGGCTCACTCTCCGAATTAGATGCTGCCAGTCGTCCAGGCCAGCATCCGTCATGGCTACGTAAAAGTCACGCAGCTCGGAGATCGTCGTCCTCCCGGTCGCGTCAGTGTACTCGAGGGTCTCGTGGTACTCTGGGGGCTCGATTCCCGCCGCCTCTACCTCCTGCAAAGTCAAATGTTTCTCGTTATTTGATGATCTTTCATCGTATTCCCAAAATCAAAAAATAAAGAAGGATAAAGATACTTACCACAACCGGCCAGTACGCCAACCTCCCGTAGAGGAACACCGAGTAGTCCTCACCAGGAAGAAGGAGGGCGTCACCACCAACGCCAGCCAAGTCAGCCTCCCTCTCACCCTCAGAAGGCTCCCTGAACATCGTCCTAGGAGGATCGATGGGAACCGTCAAGACATCCCGAGAGCACTGACGAGCCAAGCGCTCACCCAAGTACCACACAGGACCCATCGACATCCTCAACTGCAGCCGACTCGAGCTCCTAGGACGAAGGACCTCAGCTATGAAAGGAGGCGCTCTAGCGTACTCCGCCCAAGGCCTGGGCACCCACTAGGAAAAGACAAACAAGGAATCATTCTTATGATCGATTAAAAAAGTAGTCAAGAAGCAAAACAAATACAAGTGAGATGCTCACGCTGTCCAGCTGAAGAGCGTTCACGTCCCGCCGGTAAACACCGTGAGAGGAACGCTTGCTCCTCGTCCGACACATCACCCAATCCCTCACGACGGGATAGGCCTTCTCCAGCGGCTCCGTCCTCTTAGACGAGAGGCTCGAAAAGTAGGAGTACACCCACGCCTGTGAAGCAAGATAGTCAATAACAATCTTTCGTAAATTGATAAGGAAAAGAATTGATTTTAGTCTAAATAGAGGTTCATACCTCCAGCAGTAGTCCAGGGCCGACAACGCCATGAGAAGTCCCCTTCTCCATCAACTCCGGACGAACCATGGCCCTCATTAAGCGGATGAGGACCGCAAAACCGGCAGTGACCCAGTCCCAACGTCCTAGGGAGCTCAGGTCAGAAAGGAAGGGAAGAAGCTTCGCCGACAGCCTCTCTCCCTTGTCTCCGAGGTAGATCGAAGACAAAAACCACCAAAGCCACAAACGGCCCTCTGCTCAGCTGTACAAGGAGGAGGAGCCGTCTCTCTCCCGTCAATCACCACCAGCGCCGGGGTCTTCCCCGCAAAGTAGTCTCGGACATAGGAACTGGGCACCAAACCAGGCACTATAACAGCCTTCGGCGACAAGTTCCAGCCGATCAATCTCCTAGCCTCGGCCGAGTCCACCCTCATGGCAGTCTCCGGCCACTCCACCGCCTTAGTCCCACACGGCAGACCAGAAATCATGCCGTAGTCCTCTAGAGTGACTCCCACCTCACCGAAAGGCATGTGAAAAGTGGAAGTCGTGTCCCAGAATCGGTCCAAGAAAGCGCGGACCAGGCTAAGGTTAGCCCGCAGCTTCCTCTTCTCGATATCCCTCCAGGCCTGATCCAAGGCACCAAATGCTCCACGCTCGATCATGGCGCGCTCCTCAGCCGACAGCCTCTCGTAGCACTCCATCGTCGTCGTGTAACCCAAGAACGACCTGATGTTCTCGGCCTCCTATTGTGATTTGAAACAAAAGCTATCTTTAGTTTTGAATGAAAATTGGAAAAGATATGAGCAAGTGAAATGTAAGAAGACGAGTGAAGAGTGATGAATTCAAGATTACCAAGCTCTTCACCATCCTGTAGGATAGGTGACCCTCTGCAGCCCAAAGCAAGTTCCTGCTGTCCCAAGTCTCAGCCCACGCGGGTGCTCCCCTCAGCTGACGACCTCCTCGTCCCACGTTAGCCCGCCTCGGAGCCTCTTCCTCCTCAACAGCCTCCTCCTCATGGACCTCGTCGCCAGCAGCCATCACCGCAGCGGTGAAAGCCTCCTCCAAAGCCTCCTCAATGACACGAGAAGGGTCAACAACAGTGTCTATCTCCATGGGAGCTCTCCCGGAAGTAGAAGCCTCATCACCTGCAACGTTAAAGTAAATTTAGGCCGCGTCACCTGACGACAAGCCTGGATTAGGGATTTTCGAGCCTTCGAAAGCCCTGAAATCGCTCTTTTCTCGCCATCTTTGGCTATATTCTCATAAACCCGATCACTCATGTGGTAGTTACGGTCAAGTCAAGCCTAAGTTGAAGCCTAATCATGTGTTCAAGTCGAAATTTCGGCAACATTTCGTTATAACGACGATTATGCCCTAGAAAAGTGCCATGAAAAAGCCGTTACAAACCAAAATTCCGCGATGGTAGGAAGTTACCCATCATCCAAGGATCCCAAATATCAAGTTTCATCGCAAATGGGCAATCCTAAGGCCATTTTCGAAGCATTTTACGGTTTAGCTGTGAAACCGTCTCAATTTCACTCAAATGCTCAAAACTCAACGAAAATTCGAGACAAATACATGGTAATTATCCTTATATTACCAATTAACCATTTCTAGTATCAATTTTACAAGGCAAATCCATTTGGGGGAAAAGCCCCAAATTTTCGAATTAATTGGGTTGAAAACCCTAATTTTTTCGATCCAAATTAAGCAAAATGCAGAAGATTAACGTAAGAACGATATATATACCTCGATTAGTCATGATGAATGCAAGCTTTTGGATCAAATTTTGGTGGAAATGGTTAAGATTTGAGAGAGAAATTGTTAATTTGTGTTTTCGAACAAATGAATTGAAATCCCTCTGTTTATCGCGTTTTTACGCAGAAAAAACACACTCAGGAACAGACGCAGCAGGGGCTGCGCCTATTCCAAGAGATGCAGCTCTTGTTGTGCCTCTTCCTGAAGTTACCTCCATACGAGTTTTCAAAAATTCGTTATGAGTTCGTTATTTGTGGGCCCATCTTTGGTGCGCCTCTTCCCCGATGCCATTTTATCTTTTTTGGTCTGTTTGACGATCATTCTTCGTTCAGACCCGCATTTCCAAGCCAACTGCAGACTGTTATACATTATTTATCGCTTCCAAGACCTTGCTTGTCACAACGAGCAGGTATTTCTTCACAGGTGTTTCGACACACCTTCGTTATATTCCCCAGCGAGAGTAAGCGGATAGACTTTCCCTTTCGAGATATGGAGATCAGTTCCCGATTAAGTTCCCCAACGAGAGTTCACGATCGACAGTCACTTCCTCTCGAGACATGGAGATCAACATCGACCCCGAGTTCTTCCGAAATTTGTTTGAAGCTGAACACAAACAAATTTCTCCCAGCGGTTCCAGACTGTGTCCTGCTGTCTTCCCTAAAAAATTATTATTGCTCAGGCAAACCTTCGTACCTCTTAGGTAACCGTTTTCAGGATAAACCCTTCAGATCTTTTAGAAACTTACCGTTATTCCTCAGACAACCCCTTTCAGAATCCCTGTGACCCCTAATGCCTTCAGACACCAAGTTATCTTCAGACCAAAGAGTTTTGCCGAAGCGTCTTCAGTCCCGTTTCACCCAGGGGTATCTCAGGTATGGTTTCTTCTTATTGCTGGCGAGCTTCCTTACGTAGTCTAATGGACTTTAAACGACCGTCCCCGGAAGTCGACAGACTCTAAAATGTTCCCGACGACAGGTCCTTGGCTCAGACCCCTTGAGCCGCCTCGCATCGCCATAGTCGTCAGGTTGTAATCTTTGATTGACCTAATGGCTATACTTTGACTTTCACCTTGTCCAAGCCTCAGTCAAAGTGGGGGCTCTAGAGATACTTCATTTCTGCACCTCCCGCAAACCACCCGGTGATGATTGGGCCGCATGTTTGGTACGCGGAACGATTGGTGACAGTTCGTAAGTTTATCGTCAAGTGATTGCTCAAGCACTGATGTCTACCTCTTAGTTGTCATCTACGCACCGATACGGTCGTTTTGACAGTAATTAGAGTACATTTGGAGTCCGGGCCTAAAACCGTCTTCATTTTCTGATAACCGCTAAATCCCGAGTCAGAATGTTCTGGAATGTTCCGGATATTTCTATTCCATATTTTATAAATATTTCACAATCTTTTATTCTTTGGTAAACAATTTCCCGTAATATTCATACAAAATATTAAGGAAAATAAGATTATCCCGTTATTCCATAAACCAAACACGGAAATCTTTCTTCCGCCGGAGGAAACCACTTGAGAACAGAAGCAGCAGGTGCTGCGCCTCTTCCAAGAGACGCAGTGACTGCTGCGCCTCTTCCCAGGTCCATTTCTGCGTATTTTTCGTATCTTTTTCATATCTTTTCGAGATTCACTTCCAAAGTCTCTCTGAAAACCCTATTCCTTCACGTGATTAGTATAAATAGGAGCCTTCGCTCCTCATATTTCTCACGCGAGTGTCCGCCCTTCTCTTCTCCCTTTGCATTCTAGACCACGTTCTTACTTTTTGGCGTCTACGTGCTTGAACATTCGACCACGTAAGCTCGGATCCTTCTGAGTACCAGCCTCGTTTGCATGACCGACTAATTTGACCAACTCCACATCAATCAACTTAACTAATCTTAATCGTTTTCCTCTTACGAGGGCACTTTCGTTACATTCGAGTCGAGCATCACTAATCGATAACTTAGTTCATCTCGTTTCGTCAAACATGTAAGTCTGAGGGTTGATAATCTCTCTTTTATTATTGTTCTTTTCTTTTTGTATCATTAATGTAAGGTTTATGTCGAAAACATCTCTTAAAACCGATTT